>NW_024542823.1:0-225580 GCF_018151105.1 Drosophila obscura | reverse complement strand
TTTCCCGTTTCAATTCCATCATGAATCGTTAAGTCCAAGGAAATATGCAATTTTTTCGTCATAATTTATTTAATCAGCAAGTAATCTGAATAATCTTTTCATTTCTGACTCCGCCAACCCAATTGCCAGTCGTTAATGCGTTCGCTTTTTGTTTACATTTATTTATTGCATACTTTGGCATTAGTAGTTGATGAAATTTGTCTGCTGTACCGCAACAGATGCAAACACTTGAGTTTCGTCGTAGAGCCGTGTAATAACGATCGCTGCGCTGCTGCAGAAATTTATTTTATATTGGAAAAAACAAACAAAAGTTTATCTGCTTCCACATTCCAATTATAAAAACAGAAGTGGTCAATTTTATTAGTCATTTGAAAAAGAAACATCAACAATGCAATCGAAAAGCACGAAAAGTGATATTTTTTAAAATAATTATACCCGTACTCAAAAAAGAGTTAAGGGGTAAAAAGTCGTGGTAAAAGTGGATGTGTGTAACGCAAAAGGGGAAACGTTTCCGACCCCAAAAAGTATATATATTTTTGATCAGCATCAATAGCCGAGTAGATAGAGCCATGTTAGTCTGTCCGTCCGTCTGTCCGTCTTTACGAGCGCCTAGATCTCAGAGACTTCAAGAGCTAGAGACACCAAATTTGGTTTCCAGACTCATATGATATCACACTGCTACAAGTGTTAACAAAATTTCGCCCCGCCCCCTTCCGCCCCACAAAGGACGAAAATCTGTGGCAGGCACAATTTTAAAGATACGATAAAACTGAAAACGCAGTGATTTAAGGAGGGGATGGGAATTAGTGGTGGACATTATATGGTACAGGGAATTGAAGTCCGAGCATAGGACCTACAAAGCGGAAGGAACAAAGGAATAAAGTTTCTAGTAGATCTAATAGGAATCGTTAAGTTTATGCGGCTCAACAAGTCGGCTGTCTACCTCACCCTTGATCAGGTTGTGCATATAAATCACCCCAAGCATTTTTCTTCAACTAACTAAGGTTGGAAGGTTTATTAAAAGCAATTTACGATTGTGCAACTGGAAATTATATGTTCCTGGTGGCCAAGTCACACGGATGGATGCGGTTTAACCTTCGCCTGGTTCTGTTCCTTGACAATCTTCTAGCGAGGACGTTCGGGTGGCTCCTTAGTTTGGTCAGGTATCTTGCGGCTTGCTCGTTAATAATGTCACCGACTGAATTTTGAAAACAGCAAGTCTTTGTTTGAAGCACTACTCTTTGCTTCAATAATATTTTTCTCCCAAAAAGTCTTTGTTACGAAGCACATATTTCAAACCTAATTCCACCTTTTTTTTTTTTGCTATTTGCATTGTCCACTACATATAATTATTGTAACCTTATAATTACTCACGGGATTTTGCTGATGGAGCTGCAGCATCTATGTTGTTCTCTTGCACTCTCTCTCTGTGTCTATCGCTCGTACTCAGCTCAGCAGCAGCCCGAGCTTCTATCGCTTCTTTCGTTCTCTCTCTCGCGTGCATTAGGGCACGGGCAATTGGGTCCGCCTGCCCTGTTTTAGTCTTTAATTGATCATCATCATTAACGCACTCACATTCTCAACGTGCAAAATCATACCTTCGCACTTCACACGCACTTCACACTTCACGCGACATACGAATCGCGTTTTCTATCCACACAAACAATATTGATCTTTGCCGGCCCCTATACTGCGCAACTAATAAACTAATTATATATAACTTAAACTAACGACTTTTATTCATAAAAACAATTGCCACAGCTAGTGAAAAAGCTCGCTAGCTCAATAATGAGTTTAATGCTGGCCAAGATCCCCATCATCGTTAATATCTTTGGCCCCCTTCAGACTTATGATTGAGTTGTTAAATTGGGTAGTAAATTAGTTTAATATTGGTTGAATATTGTCATTCAACTCGGAATTCGATGGAGAACTTTCCAAGATATGGACAAACAATAGAAGGTCCTGCCCTTTCATCCCATCTCTGAACCAATTCAGAAATAAATTCCGACAAACAGCACTCGAGGAGGTCACAAGCACAAGTCCTTCCCAAAAACCCTTTACAGACCATTACACTGCGAGAGCTGTTTGCCCTTCGCATTGCGGTTCCCCGGCAAGTTTGTGCAATTCCATTAGGGAATTTTATTGATAAACTTAATATAATTAATTTATCACAATTTTGCCTACCGTCCTGGGGGTGTGAAGTTTAATAAATTTTAAAGCTGTGTTGGCCTGCTGTGAGCATTCATTTTCTTTTCCACTATTTATGCGGCTATAATAGTTTACTAAAAGAGACAGATTTTTAGATAATTTTATCATTTTGACTCATATCACTCCAGAGCCTGGATATCCGTCCTGCTGTTTACTTTATAGATCCCGTACTACTTCATCTTCATCCATACATGTAAACATTTATTAACATATTTTCAGGCTTCCGCAGGGCCTCTGCAGTACATCTTCCTCCATCTTCCTGATGTAGAAATGGAAAGCAACTGTGTCCATGATCGTCAAGTGAGGCGGCTCCAACCCATTTTCCCAGCTCATGTGGAGTAGAACAGAGAAAAGTTGCCATATTGTGATTTTTTTATTCTGCGTGACGAGCGAGTGATATTTTTCGTTATTTCTCAAACTCATTGACTAATCAGAAATATGGATACGCCACAAGAGGCTACTCTGAAAAGCGGCTCAAAACATCCTTCCCAACAGCATGGATAATATTTTAATTATTTTCACCATTGAATGGAAATCTAAATCGATCAAATATGTATCTAAATACATAAATTTCCTATTCAATTCGCTGCTTAAGACATTCTTAAACGCGGCAGTCAAATTTTGTATTATTTTGTCTGTGCGAATTTCTTGGACGCATTTATCTGGCTGCCCTGGAACATTCCAGATTGATTGTAAAGATTTTTTGGCATTGTTTTAGCCGGTCTTGTTGGTATTGCAACTGTCTTACCCGAAATCATTCCGAAGGAAGGGCACCATCTCCTCTAACAACTTGTGCAGTCATGCAAGGGATGGGACTGAATGTGGAAAATCTTTGCTCCAGAAAGCAGCTGTGTTCCTAAAGTTTTCCCTCGAACTTTTCTGGACAGCAGATCTGGTCGAAGTCTGAGGATTGAGGCTCTTTCAAGTACTGCATCCCGCTGTTTGTCTGTTCCTAAATTGTTTGGCTTGGAAAGAAGTCAGCTCAAATGTTTTCGCTTGGCAATAAATATATAACTAAAAGGGTCTGCCAGACCTGTGCTCAAAGACCTGTGAATTTAATGTAGTAAAAGGTAGATGAAACGACCTTCTTAAGCGCCCTTAAGCCTGAAGATGTTAAAGTATTAAGTACCCAGTCTATATACAAATCAATCATTCAATCATAAAGAAACATTCAGACGGAACTGTGATTGATTTTCCGCAATGCTCTTGGCGATTAAGTCTTCACACATAAAAAAAAAGGCAAAGTGAATCCCATATATGTGAGTTAATCTCCGCTTACTTTTGTCGATAAAATTTGGCCAATTTTTACTATTAAAAGGTGCAAGTAAATAATGGCAGAAGGCATTTTCTGCCTGTTTGCATGACTCCATAAGTATTATCAACCTGTATGCTCCTAAATTTATTTATTTGGTTAGAATTTTTCAAAATCGTTATACAAATGAACAATTTATACCATTAGAATAGCCGAAGTCTGCCAAAAACTAAATAAACCTCTTTAAGCATTTCTCCTACTCAACTGGCGTGCACTTTCGAGGGTTGAAAAATGATTTAAATTATAATTCTACGTTTTTCTACTACTCTGTCAGCTACATCGCGTTCGATTAGTGCCTGCCCGCGTTCATTAACAAAATGAACTTGCACTTGTCCTTTAACTCAGACATAGTCTCGAGTTAAATGGTCTCGACATAGAGTGGAATGCATAAATACATTCCGAGTGAAACTGGAGGAGAACTGAAAGGGCAAAAGCCGGAAAAAGTAAATGCGTGAACAGTTGATTGATTCAATGAGTGTATGAAAAACTCGGCGCATAGGCCGTGGGCTCTCAAAGTCCCTTTCAGAATATCCATGGCTCCGCCTATATGCACTTTTTAGTTCACCATTTAAAGAGTTAAGGGTTTCATAAGTTCTTAGTGTCAATAGAATTTACTAACCGACTGAAAATTCCAGTGTTGGCCAATAAGTGGGGCGTCTCCTGTGCTAAACCCGTTTGACACATGTCTGACACTTTCAGTAGCAAGTAATCGATTTTGCCAGATTAGAAAATCCCCAGCGGGGGACCAAAGTGGTTCGTGATCAATTTTTCCCAAGCATTTTTAGGTCTCAATGGATTGTGCTAGAGATGTGTATCCGTCCAGAATGTTACCCCTAAGGAAGATAATATAAATGTCTCCAAATGTCTGTGTCAAATCTTCGGGCCCTGAGATCAATTCCTTTGCACGTTCTATTTAGACGATACAAACTCCACCTCCGACCGCACAGCAGCGTGCCCATCCAAAAGCAAAAGTTAAAACAGTTCCAGCAACAGCTCCATTCCACAAGCATGCAAATTTCGAAAATTTATCAGATGGTGGTCTCCGGTGCTGCCTGGGTAATAGATCTAGTTCAGGTTCTAGTTCTGTTGTTTCTATCTTCTATTTTTGGGAATTACCGCATCTGGTGGAAGCTTTAATAACTGCCACAGCTCGTAGGACAAAATTTGTTGCACAAATTGTGGACAAAAATCGAGCAAAGCTGGTGAAGTCTCCATACGTATGTTAGCAACTGCCTTGGCTGGGTTGGTTATTGCCATGAGCTCAAAAATATGCTGGAGTAACGATACGATAACGAGTTAAATTAAGTTTGGGAAGTTCGAATGAATTGACCTTTTTAGTAGACAATCTCTTCGGAAAATTCGGGAATCAAGCTGTTTAGGAAAATTTAAATTATAGAAATATGGTTTGGTTACTTCGAAACCATTTTATTTTATTTATTGAAATAATAAATACATTTCTTGTGGAGTCCTCTGATGGAAAACTACAAAGTCAAAAGAAATATTTCCAAGCTTGCAAAGAAAGAGTCAAACCATTTCTAGTTGGAAAATTTTAAAAGAAATAACAGTTTGGTTAATTGCTACTGAAACGAAACAGGTGCAGGGCAATTACACTACTCGACAAAATTCAAGTTTTTATTTACGCTTCGAAACAAACCGAATTTTTCTGATAGACTTTTGTTATATCGGAGCAGATATCCAACTTTGTGTATCCCTTTGTGTATCACATCTTCTATGCCAATCTGTATGTAGACATATCACTCTTTGTCATCTTTCTGTACATCAGTGATTGTCGAAATCAATCGCTCTTCAATGTTTTCGTAAGACCAATCACAGTAATAACTTAAACCATGGATAAGTTCCCTCATAACTCAATTATTTATTCATATGAGAAGAACATCACCAGTATTCGCGTATCAGCTCACATAAATCATATTCCAGATAAGGTTGACGCAGACAATAGACAAATCGTTGTTTCCGTTTCCTGCTGCGTATGCTCTTTCCAAGAAGAATGTAAAGATGTTAGATGGGGCAGGGGAAATCGGGACGCGACAGTCACATATGCATATATTTGATATGCCCCATATGCGAGTATACATGGTTTACATGTATGTTCAAGGAACATGGAGGTAAATAAAAAGGTATAAAGCCATGAAGTTGATGAATTGGCGCATTTAATCTATGCCCCTTTTTCTGGGTATCGGCAATTGCTATTGAGGTGGCACACCCAACGATAATAAAGGCGCGATTTGGGGTTAACACATCTGGCGATGTATGTCCTTATCATATCCATCCGATGAACAGGTGGACTGCATATATATTCAGGTAACAGAAAAACAATCAGGTAAATTGTTAGATTTAAAAAATTGATATCCCTGCAAAAACTGTTTCTTCATAATTTAAATGAAAATTATCCCACACATCTCGAACGGAGTTAATACGTTTAATATTGCTTACGTAAATAAATCGAAATTCCGACCACGTGTATCAACAGAAATATAATCCCCCTCTTGTTGGAGAGACCAACAATGCGTCACACATCACACGTGACGTATGAGTATTTACAATGAAACAATATTTAAAAATATAAGACGCATGCAGACTACATGCAAAAAACACATTCCTAAAATGGAAAATTCGTTCAACATTGTTTTCATGGTCATTTAAATTAATCTACTACCCTGAAAAGTTTTCATAAGTTTATAAGTTGTTAGTACCCTCAAAATCGCTTTACACTTTTCGTGTGAATTACAATCTCATTTAAGCACCATTCAAACTCAATTTTCCGCAAAGAAAAACAACGAAAAGTATTTGCAGCATGTGAATTGAGGTAATTACAGGTGGTGCAGCACTAAAACTTATACTAAAAAATATATATCTTTCCCAGTCACGACGTTGATGATGGCTTCATAAAAACTGCTATTAAGTAAAATTTTGACTCTCGAAAGTAATCAAGGAAGTCCATTAAAATGGTTTAAATAAATATAGGAGGTCCATTATCAACTGACATTCTTATTGTCAACATTAATAAATAAGTAGGGAAAAGGAGAGGAGGAGAGATAAAACCAGAGGAACTCTACAGCTGTAAATGGAAATGACACGATGTCAGGGACAAGATTTGATTTCTTTCAGGTACCTCAGCGTGACGGAAATGAAATTCCCATAGAGGTGACACCAACGACGACGACATCCAAGTGCTTTGAGCGGAAACGGAAATTTATATGCAAGCCGAATAGCCTAGCAAAACGGACTAACAACTGACGAATGAAAATCAAGATTGGAAGAGGGCAAAGTGTGTTTAATTCTTGGAGCATGACCAGGAACAGCCCCTCTGCAGTTGATGATCACACATTATAAAAATTGATCTTAAAATCATTTAAATTGAATAGTTTTGTTCCACAGCTCTATTCAGATTATTTGGCGCTACTGCGAGTAATAAAATTTTTCCACATGAATAACAAATTTCGAGAACCTTCGCCGAGTTCTGTACGTTCTACCTCCCAGAGGTGCCATTACAGTTTGGATTCTCTGTGCAGTTGATAACCAAAAAGTTAATACAATTTAACAAGAGCTTTAACTTTTAAATTAAGCAGTGATCAAAGCAATTACATGTATATATTTTAAGCGCAAGTAAATTAATCTGATATTATGTTTAGTGAGAGGAAAGATGGATATATCGTATTTTAAATATTTAAAAATATATTAGAATCTTTGATCCATGTGCTGAACTGATCAGTCAACATACAATTGTTTAAAATAATTTCACTTAATGGGGTCCAAGGCAATAACACCTTTGGTAATCAATTCGTATTCAGTGAATATACATACATACATACATATGTCTTTAAGTACATATACAGAACGATGAAGAAATCTTATTGGTACTAACCTTTAACTTTATTTTATTCTGAGCAATGAACTATAATTTTAATGTCGTTAATCATGTAGTAAACTGAAACAACTTTTATGTACGATTTTTTGGGCACCTGCCAACTTCTGCAGATTGAAGCAAGGTAATTCCCATCTGTCGCTCTTGTCTCAAATTAACATTACTATTGTAGAATTTTTCGTAAATATATACATGAATAGAAATAAACTATACTCCACTCAATTTTGATGTCACAACTGCTCCAGCAATTCATTTTTTTTTGGCTTTTTTTATTCGGCAGAAAACCGAACGGACGTCCAACATTTATATGTGGCATTTACACTTATCAACATTATATTGGACGACGCCTGTTTGTGGTTGTGTGCCACACACTCAGGTTAACATTGCGTATGAATAATTGAATATTTCCGGGTTTTGTCCTCTCGTTTTTTCGCTGCTGTTTGATTAATATTGTGTACACAAAACATGCTCGTGCTGTTAAAAAGAGGCAGTGGCGCAGACACACTTTAAAGCCATGTACAGCAGATGATTTCAATTGCATTTCGACCTCAACCGACCTGTAAAAGATATGAGTGACATGGATATCGAACATGAGGACTTGGTAATTAAAAATTTCTCATGCTGTGCCCTATGCCCGAACATGAAAGCCACAATTGGCAAAAAATTCAGTTGAGTTGGCTTCGAATAAATTGAATTGCCTATCTATGCACATCTACGATAGATGAATCTGCCACAACTTCGATTTGCATTAAGGAAGAAAAACGATTGGGTAAAGGTAAGTTCTCTCCATTTAATGTTCTGATTTCGAATTCTGATTAAGATGTGTGCTCGCAGATCAATTTGCATTTACAGGAAAAACTATTGGCTGCTGGCTGTGTCCCCATTCGCTGCTCCAGAAAGCCGAGTCCTGGCCACATGGGTGTGATGATGAGCCGAGATTCTCCTATCCCCCAGGTGACAGCTAATGTCTGTGATTTGTGAACCGTAGTGCGACTCTTCGCATACTCAACGGTTTATCTGGAAAATCTCAAGGATATGGTCTCGGATATGTGCTTTAACAACATAGCTTAAGTGGAACCTCATGGAGAAAATAATTAATTTGACTTCACCTTCCTCAAGCAGACTGCGTATATTCTACAAGAGAGAAAAGGAAAAGTACCCTTGAGGAAGGTCCCTAACTCTCTAACTTCAGCAATAAAACAGAATACACTGAACGTAGAAGACATATTTACTCAGATTTGTACTTGCGACCATTTGCCTAAATTTACGTCTAGTGAAATTAGTCTCTTAAAGTGAACAAATATGAATAACAAATAATTGCTAAAAATAAAGTCATAGTAATGAAATGAATAAAATGATTTATATACTAAAAGTTAATTTCCTTTAAATTGATGCTGATTGCCTGATTATATCAAACATAATTGTATTTTACTCCAAAAAAAATGTCCTTATATTTCCCTTTCTAAGGTGCTGCCACTGGCATGTGTGTAGGAATCGGGATGGGGCCGGCAGTGCAGAGAGCGACTCGAAGTGGCCGCCAGTATTGAGCAACGCCCTTTTTGAGCAAAGGAGAGAGATCAATTAGAGCAGGAGGTTTGTAGGGTTAAGCAAGGCAGCGTGAGTCAGGTGCCAGAGTTTCGCGAACTACACACACACACTACACATTAAGTTACACACACGACATATTAAATACACATAATCATAAGCCAATTCCCATAATATTAAATAAAGTTACAACAACTACCACTATTATAAAACTAACGTCGTCTTGGGCTTTAATCCACATCAGTGCAAAAACCCTGGGCCACACATTTGGGGGCTCGTCCGGGATTGAATTTTGATTAAACGTGTATAAAAACACCAACAATAAAAAGTGTCGTAATTGTGGTCAATTGTGTTGTGTTGTAGTGGAGCTCGAGTCATAAGTCGCAAAATTGCATTAACCAAGTCAAGAGTGTTAATGGACAATTGTTGGAGAGCGACAGAGACAAAAACGGAGCGTCAAAAGAATTTTCGACAATTTCGTGGAATTGTGAAATTCAGAAGCGACGCGCAGAAACGGCAGACTCAACAAGAACCGATTTCAAGGTCTGCGACAGAAGCCGACGAGAAACTGTGAAGGCGAAAGAATACGACGAAAGCCACGAGAAACGACGAGAGCAGTGATAAAGGAGCTGGAAACGAAGACGATACGAAAGCAGAGGGAGCAGAAATCGTTACTGACAGCGGCGCGGGACTTTTCGGTATACAGACAACAAGCAACTGGCTGGAGTGTTCGTACTGTATAGCTGGAAAAGAGAGGCGTGAAGCAGAACGAGAGCTGTTTGATCTGGATGGGATCAAGCGTTGGGAGGCGGTAAGGTCGGATAGCAGATGCGAGTTGCAAAGTACAGTTGCGAATTCTGGTGAGTTACGGAAATTGTCCTGGTCAGACGAGAGGATCCATATACATAAGTATTGATCGAAGAGGAAGCGGAAACGAGCGACAGTGAGTCAAACAAGAACGAACGTGTTTAAGGAGAAAATTTTGATTTTAGTACAGTTTGAAGAGTATGTGATTGCAGTTTGATAAGATTCAAGTAATGTTTTAGAGCCATTGCAATTATCAGAAAAATAATAAACTGTAATTGGAACAGTTGTAGAGCAATTTTAATTGGAAAAATAATAAACTGTAATTGGAACAGTTGTAGAGCAATTTTAATTGGAAAAATAATAAACTGTAATTGGAAGAGTTTTAGAGCAACTGAACTGGAAAAAATAAATAAACTGTAACGGCAAAGTTTGAAATTCATAAGTTAAAATTAATTGAGATTAAAAAATTGGCATTGTTTGAGAGCCATTGTAACCGGCCAAGTAAAAGCAGCTAACTGGAGTGCCAAAGTTTGAGAGAAATTAGAAGTAATACTTTTATTGTTATATTCTTTACTGCATTATAATACCACACACTTTCGTATATTATTACCCATTACATTCTATATTATAAGAACATAAATTGTACAAGATGAGAAGAGACGAGATTCTGGCACTGCTAGTTGCGGATTTGAGGCTTAAGTTGAACGAGCTGGGATTGGAGACTGTTGGTAGAAAGGTAGATTTACAAAACAGGCTTCTTAATCACTATGATCTTCAAGTGGAGGTAGATGAGAGTGATGGGGATGAACAGGAACAATCATTCAGGTCAATAGAACCGCGGCAAGTTCAAAATGCAGAAATAGGAAACAGAGTGGCAGGAATTGGTCGCAGAGAATGGAAGCTACAGTTTCAGCTAGATCGTGGTTCACGCTAAAGGATGTTGAAGGTAGCGTTTCAGAGTTTTCAGGTTCAAATAGCTTGGATGTTAATCAGTGGATAATTGAGCTTGAAGAATGTGCACTAACGGTAGGGTGGAATCAGCTGCAGACTTTCATTTACGCTAAGCAATTGTTAGGTGGAGCAGCAAAGTTGTTCATACGCAGTCAGCGGGATATTCGTGACTGGAGTAGATTGAAGGAAGCGTTGATCGAAGAGTTCGGGATTAAAGTATCATCGGCAGAGGTTCATCGGAGATTGGTTAGGCGACAACAAAAGAAAAACGAAACGTTGCAGGAATACTTGTATGCTCTGATGGAGATCGCAAAACCGATTGATTTAGAGGACCAAAGTTTGATTGAGTACTTTGTGGATGGTATTCCGGATATTCGAACCAATAAGGGGTTGCTGTATCAAGCCAGAACCATGCAGCAGTTGAAGAATCAGATTGAAGTTTATCAGAAGATGCGTGGTCCATTAAAGTCGTCAAACAAATATGAATCACGGAGTTTTGGTAAGGAAATAAATGAGGGAAAAGGTTCAGAGTCAGCTAGGAAATGTTATAAGTGTGGAAAAACGTCACATATGAAGAAAGACTGTCCAAAGAACGATTTCAGGTGTTTTAAATGCAACCAACTTGGGCATAAGGCCGCGCTTGCAGGGTTGAAGGACAGGTAAAGCAGGAAAGAGCAAACTTAGTGCAAGGGAAAATTGTAACAAAACCATCAGGTATATTTACTTCTTCCGGGCTAGAGTTAAAGAATGTGGTACACACAAGAGGTACGTTCAAAGGTCTTGTAGACACAGGAGCGGATTTGTGCTTGTTAAGCCGCAGAGTTTTCCTTAAGTTAGGAACTGGTCAGTTGACAGGTCGCCAAAGATGTCTGACTGGAATTGGGGAGTTTCAGATCATCACGATCGGAAGTGAAGTCATTCCTGTGAAGATCGATGGAATCGAAATGAAGGTAGAGTTTAATGTCGTGTCGGATGAAGACATAGCTTTTGAAGCGATTTTGGGCAGGACAATCTTAAAAGACATTGACATGAAAGTCACCAAAGAAGGGACGGAATTCGTTAGACGATCGGAGGTCCAAGTAAAGAGCGAAGGGATACAGGATGAGGGTAACGAGGAACAAGGTTGTTGCTCAGAGCTGTTAAAAGAGTATAAAAGCTTGTGTATGATGAGTTTCGAAGAAAGTGACGATAAGGATGACATAAAGGTTTCACACTTATCGCAGCTAGATGCTTGTAAAGTGAAAGGGATGATCGAGGGATACAATCCAAAAAGAAATGCTAGTAGTCAGATAAGAATGAAATTAGTGTTATCAGACGAGTTACCAGTTTACCAACATCCGAGTCGTCTAGCATGCAGTGAACAAAAGATAGTAGATGACCAAGTTCAGGAATGGTTAGACGAGAAGATAATCAAGCATAGCACGTCAGAATATGCATCTCCTGTAGTTTTGGTCGAAAAGAAAAATGGGAAGAAACGACTATGTTATGATTATCGAAAGTTAAACGAAAAGATAGTGAGAGATAATTTTCCAATGGTGCAAATGGATTGTGTTATCGAGAAGTTAGAGGGAGCAAGAGTATTTACCACATTGGATCTGTCGAATGGGTATTTTCACGTGCCTGTCGAGGAACAGTCACAGAAGTACACTTCATTCGTTACCCAAAACGGTCAGTACGAGTTCCAGTATGTTCCATTTGGTATATCCAACTCGCCTGCAGTGTTCAATCGTTTCATAATGTCAGTAATGCGTGATTTAATTAGGAAAGGTGATGCAGTCATTTACATGGATGACATTATCATCCCAAGTAAGGATGTTGAAGAGGGACTAGAAAGATTGGGAAGAGTGCTTGAAGTGGCAGCACAGAACGGATTAAGGATTAATTGGTCAAAGTGTCAGGTTCTACAGAAGAAAGTAACATTCTTAGGCTATATTGTTGAAAATGGAACGATCAAACCAAGTGAGGAAAAAACCATGGCAGTGGGTAATTTTCCAATACCCAGAGATAAAAAGGCAGTGCAAAGATTCTTAGGGCTGACGTCGTACTTCAGGAAATTTATAGAAGGATACGCAGTAATCGCAAAACCGTTGACAGATTTGCTAAGGAAGGATGCAAAGTTCGAGTTCAAGGAGTTACAGCAGATATCGTTCGAGCAGTTAAAGGCTGCGCTGACTAGTAAACCAGTTTTGAGGTTGTATAATCCTAGGTTGCAAACAGAAATACACACAGATGCGTCCAAGTTCGGATTTGGAGCAGTATTGCTGCAGAGAGACCCAGAGGATAGTTTGCTACACCCAGTATTATTTATGAGCCGCAAAACAAGACCTTGCGAAGAGAAATACCACTCGTACGAACTAGAAGTGCTAGCAGTAATAGGAGCATTAACAAAGTGGCGTGTATATGTCTTGGGAACGAAGTTTAAAATCATCACTGATTGTAATGCGTTCGCCATGACGATGAAGAAGAAAGAGGTACCGTTGAGAGTTGCGAGATGGGCGATGTTCCTACAGGACTTTGATTTTGATATAGAGCATAGGTCAGGATCGAAAATGAGGCATGTAGATGCATTAAGTAGAGTATCGTGTTACGTATTGACAGATAGTGTGATGCATAGGTTGAAAGAGGCGCAATTGGCGGATGACTGGACAAAAGTAATTAGAAGTATTGTGGAGGATAAAGGGTATGAAGACTATTACATTACGAAGCAGATTTTGTTCAAAGACCCCGATAGAGAACTGATCGTAGTCCCATCCCAAATGGAGGGAGAAATAATGCAAATTGCTCATAGGCAGGGGCATTTTTCTGCAAAGAAGACTCAGGAGCTAGTGGAAAAGTCGTATTTCATACCAAAGTTGAAAGAGAAAGTATGTCGAGTTGTGGAAAGTTGCGTAGAATGTATCTTGGTAAATGCGAAGCTGGAAAGCAAGAAGGGTATTTGACACCGATAGATAAGGGCGATAGACCGTTAGTGACATTCCACATAGATCATGTAGGTCCAATGGAGATTACCAAAAAGCGCTATAACCATATTCTTGTTGTTGTTGATGGGTTCTCAAAGTATGTGTGGTTATATCCAACGCGTAGTACAGGAACTGAGGAAGTCATAAACTGTTTGGAAAAGCAAGCCATCAATTTCGGAAATCCATGTAGAATTGTATCAGATAGAGGAGCCGCTTTCACGGCGAATGCGTTTAGAGAGTACTGTTCAGGGCAGAATATACAACATTTGATGATTACTACAGGGTGTGCCACGAGGTAACGGGCAAGTGGAGCGAATGCACAGGATCGTAGTTCCTATGTTGTCAAAGTTAAGTGGAGATAGTCCAGGTTCTTGGTACAGGCATGTAGCTAAAGTGCAGCAGTTAATCAACAATATTGAGCCGAGGAGTACAAAAATCACACCGTTTAAGATTTTGACAGGTGTTGATATGCGATGTTCGGATATTTCGGAGCTAAAAGAGCTGGTGAATCAATCATTAGTTGATGAATTGGATGAAGAGCGCGAGCAGATACGAAGAGAGGCTAGAGAGAACATAAAAGTTTTGCAGGAGGAGAATCGATTAGCATTCAATAAGAAAAGAAAGGTAGAAAAAGAGTACCAGGTTAATGATTTAGTAGCGATTAAGCGTACACAGTACGGGGTGGGGCTAAAATTGAAAGGAAAGTATTTAGGACCATACAAAGTGGTGAAAGTACATAAGCATGGAAGGTATGACGTAGAGAAGGTCGGGGATGGAGAAGGACCTTGTAAGACTTCGAGTGTGGCAGAGTACATGAAGGAATTCGGGGCGAATCCAGCGTCAGGAGGGCCGAATGTAGGAATCGGGATAGGGCCGGCAGTGCAGAGAGCGACTCGAAGTGGCCGCCAGTATTGAGCAACGCCCTTTTTGAGCAAAGGAGAGAGATCAATTAGAGCAGGAGGTTTGTAGGGTTAAGCAAGCGAGAGTCAGAGTCAGTCGGTGCCAGAGTTTCGCGAACCCACACACACACTACACATTAAGTTACACACACGACCATTAACATACACATAATCATAAGCCAATTACCATAATATTAAATAAAGTTACAACAACTACCACTATTATAAAACTAACGTCGTCTTGGGCTTTAATCCACATCAGTGCAAAAACCCTGGGCCACACATGTGTTTAATGGAATTATAGTTTGATATATGTGTAATTTGTTATTTAATTAAGCTGCTTATTCAAATGTATCCAATTTTTCACTCTTCACATTCAAGTAAAAAAAAACACTTCATTTCCATTTTATTTATTACAAAAAGCCGCAAATGGCAAATAAAAACAGGCAAATGACTTTTCATTGTTTTTAAATGATAAGCTTGGTTGAAGAAAGGAAGCCATAAAAATTTACTATTTTCTACTGATTGAAATGCAGTCATAAAAGTGCAAATTTCTATAGCCATAAAGCTAACAAAATCGAACTGAAGGACGTTGGAATAATCTTTTGCACATAAAATGAGGAGTTTTGTTCCGAAGTATACTAAAAATGTGGGGGAATATATAAAAACAATAAATAATATGTAAATTTAATTTAATGCCCTTTTTCTAATGTTGTCGGGAAATCACCTAAGTTCCGTCGTTCCAATTATTTTTCCGTAGAATCCTCCAACCGCGAGACATTAAAAAAATGTTCCTTGTTCTCATTTTATTTTTTCCGACTTTATCCGTCAACCACAAACAAACTGCACTGCTAAGGGCGCTGCTTTTATGTTTTAATAGAAAAACATGCAAAATGTCTTCAGTGGGAAGACCTGCCGCTTTTCTTCGATTTGGGGGCTCTTTTTCAAATGTTCCACTACAGCCTCATCTATGAACCCACACTCCAACACCATAACACACTATGTTTAGCCAAGAGTAATATCTGATCATTGAATCGTAATCCCCTGGCATAATGTTTTGATTAGACGGCCAACAACACTCGACTGCACAGACATGTCAAATGCCCGACTCAATTTGCCGGGCTCTTGGTCCTGGCCACATATAAAAACAAACCAAATAACCCAAACAGAATATTGTCGACCGGAAATTTACAAAAATTCGCGACAAACAGAACACCGTCCGGCTCTAATCCTGTCTCGCACTAATTGATTTTAATTTATGTGAGTGGTCAGGAAACTCCATGGATGCGCAAGCCTGAGGTTAATTTTTTGTGCACCAAATACATCTGATTTTTATGTAATTAAAAGGAACTGAATTAAAAAACATGGACTATTTCCGGAGCAGCTACGCGATAAGAAAGAGACTTTATATTATGGCTGTAGAAACCAAAGTTTTTACTTAAATGTTTTAGAGATTCAGAGATTGAATTGGAAGATTCTGAAAGAGAATATTGAATGAGCTAAATAGTCATTAATATTTCGTTGAAACCATTGAATTCTCTGACAAAGAATCTATTACTCCCACCACTTGTCGCTTATATTCCATTTAAGTCTTCATTTCTTGATGTTTTCGCCGGCACTTAATTAAAGCTTCGGCAGACTAGATCTGTAAGGGTATCCAAAGGCCAGCCATACAGTCATTTTTTTCATTTTCCTTCTTTTTGACTGGTCCCTATTTCCCCACTCTTCTCAAAGACAAGCCGTAATTTGCTGGGCAGACTCGAGGGGGGACAGCCGCATTGCAAACCATAATAGTTTAAAGTAAAACTGATGATCTTGGAGAGGCGAAAGTGTCCTTGACTGGCAGCAGCCCAAATAAGGTGGCCCCAGGCTTAAGTATAAGAGCTAAGGGGAAATATCCTTAAGAACTGCTTGTTCTTCTTCTATTGTATGTGTCTTCACATGTATTTTCTTCTTCCCGCATTTAAATGTTCGTCAGCATTCGGTTATCTAAAAGAGAACCGACAAGTTGCATGTAGTTTGATATTATACATACTTCTACTTTCTATGTACAAGCAGGAGTAGCCTCAACATAAGTTTTAATCGATTTTAAGATTCTAGCAACAGCTGCTTTAGCACTGAAAATTTTAAAATATTCTTTCTAAATATTTGTTTTTAGGAGGGTAATAAATTAATATACATTTAGCCCTTAAATAAATTACATATGTTGCCTTCAAATCTATCTTTAAATTTAATTTTGATTTATCGCAGGAAATAGTTATGATTTAAGATTCGAGGATAATTTCGTAAATTTTTTTCACAGCCGTTTCCAAGCGAATTTCCTCGAAACCCTTTTTTTGCCAAGTTAAATATGTAAATGATGTACGAAGATGTGTAACATATGCGAGTTCTAGTCACTCCTGCACTATTTTTTGCTTTGCCCGACACATCTGATTATGTCATTTAGATTAACCGCAAAAATCAGACGTTAGTTGGACGTCTGTTGGCCTTCATCCCAACTTTTTGTGTACCAATAATAAACTATTACGCAATGTTCCATATCCGCTTTGAGGTTGAAGCCAACCTACACACGTGCTTGGGGTGACCCAAATTGGGTAAATTTGCAGTGAGCTTTCGGCTGCCAGTGCCAATGAAAGTGGAGAAGATCAAAAGAGCAGTGACATCAATTGCCCACCGCCTTCTGTTGGGGGCGTTGATTGTGAATCTTCAAGCAGCAAATAAAATGTTCAAGACATGAGCTGCAACGCCAAGGGAGCTAACAGAAAATTGGATTTTATTCTAATTTACATTTACTGGCAGCCAGCAGGTGGCCCGGTATCAGGATATAAAAAATATACGAGAAACATAAAGGAACACATATTTATCCACACTTAACAAGGAAAGCGAAAAAATGTGGCAACTTTACGCTAGCGCGGGTATTGATACGGATCAATTTAAGGTCACTGTTGCTGGCTTTATTCTGTGAAGTTTTTACGACTATGTACACAGTATTTAGATTATATTTTCATTGAAAGAGGGGTTTTTTGATGCCGCGGCTATCCTTATTTATCTTGCACATAGAAATGTTTCGCTTTTATTGAGCCCAGACTAAAGTGGTCCCCATAGGATGAAAAAGAATG
Organism: Drosophila obscura; assembly: GCF_018151105.1. NCBI lineage: Eukaryota > Metazoa > Arthropoda > Insecta > Diptera > Drosophilidae > Drosophila > Drosophila obscura. Next base: position 207,893 of record NW_024542823.1, on the reverse strand, counting down.
GCAGCAAACGGCCGATTCAACGAGGCGTATGAGTAATTTATGCCAAGCAATTGACTTGTTGACATGGCCATTACAAACTAAAGATAGATGAAGATTCAGAGGTCCCAAAGCACTCATAATCCTTGGACACTTAGTAAAAATACAGAACAAAGGAGCCAAAAATCCCCAGTAATCTGAAATGTAATTGACATATGATTGGAGGAGCAGCATCTGGCTGGATGTCCTCTCTACGTGCTGGCGGTCTAATCACAGTGCCATAGCCCGCAATCGAGCGGAGAAGACATGTGATGAGCTTGTTGCGGCTTGGTGCGGTAACTAAAATTCAGATAAAAGCCAACACCTTGCCGGCAGGTGACACCGCATCCACACAAGATACCGCCCACACATGTGAGCCCCCAACGCGAACCTGACAGGTTTTTGTGAACTCTCTGACGGGCCAAAAGTCTCGAGGTCAGCGCGACCTCACCTCAAAGAACAAGACAGGAAAATGCTAGGAAAATGGTTTCCCAAACTAAATTTTCGCCCATTTCACGGTGGTAATTGCAAAAGTAGCTACCATCAATTTATGTAGGTCGTATTAAGAGAAGAATCTTAAACTGCCTAAAATCAATTCAAGGCTGTCATAAGTCTGGAATTTTCTTCTTGATTAACTGGTATCTCGGAATATCCAATTCTAACATTCTCCAAGTGTTATGCACAACAATGTCCACAAATACAGGAATGACCAACCAATCAATTGGTCTTTCCTCATTCAATGTTGTTCTTTTTGATGTTTCTGATGCTGCAGATGGAAGCTGCCTTGTTTGTTTAGCACTGGCATTCAGGCTTTGGAAGTGGCCTCTGCACTTTCAGTGCCACCGTCAATAATGCACAAGCTCGCATTCGGTTTCCACCACCGGCTGGCCGTCACGCCCCTGAATGTGGCTACTCTTAGTTGCAAGGAATAATGCTAAGACGTTGCTATCATGTCAGAGGTGTCCGGTTCTGTCTAGTCCTTTTCCATCCTGCGTTGTCGTGGGCTGCACTCTCCTGCCCTGCACTATCCTTTTATGGTCTGTTTCCCGTTTTATATATTTGTTGTCCATTTTAATCGATTTCCTGTTATCATTACCTGTTATCTGAAATAAGGTTTTCCATTCAGCTAATAATACGCTATAGTAAATTATTAATTTCTAAAGATAGTGTAATGTTTTAATAATAATAATTTTAGTAATAATTTTCATGAAATCAATGGCATTGCTTCTCGTACTAGGCAGCGAATTCTGCATCGAAATTCACTCATCCCATGGTCATAAATCCCAAATGCATTTGGCTGCATAAATAGCTCCTGATGCGAACATAATTCCAGTCATGGACAGGCACTAAGTACTCTCACCCACACTCGCTCGTACCCTCGATTCGGGGTAGTTCATATATCACCCCAACACTTTTGGATTTTGCCTTTCATTAAAGGAAAATGCAGCCCGCTGGTTGGTTGGTTGGGCGGCTGCCATTCAGATGAAGATAAAATTTTATTATTTTAGCTGGTTGTCATGTTACCCAGAGATAACAAATTAGATTGCGATAATTTCGGTGGGCTGACAGTCGGAATATCCTTTGTCTGACAACAGATCGTTAGTGCATTTAATGGGGCAGTCGTACCACTGCATACACAAATACTCGCTAAACTTTGATTACACTTATTTGTGTCTTTCTTTAAATTATTACGAAATTGGGGAATATTTTGAGGCATCGACACCGAAATTTAAGCAAAAATGTTCGTCCTTCACGTTTCTGGTTTTTGTCAATTGTTCACAAATTATGCAAGCATTTCGCTGCCTTGCACGTAGTTGGGCCATACAATTTCAGTCAATTTAATTTCCCGCATTTGTTTTACAAACATATTTATGTCGGGGCACGTGCCAGTCTGTCTCTCTATTTGACACTTTTGGTTGTCATTTGGCAGACAGACGAGGGTAAGAAACTAGGAAACCACCAAGGGTGACCTACTGAACTTATGCGATGTTTTTATTTGCGGATTTTCCGGCATGTTTTTAAGTGCAGAAATTAAAGTAAACATGAGCAAACCATGTTGGGAATTACAACTAGCCACTGGGTATTTTTATACCCGTACTCAAAAAGAGTTAAGGGGTATATTGTATTTGTGGTAAAAGTGGATGTCTGCAAAGCAGAGAAGGAAACGTTTCCGACCCCATAAAGTATATATATGTGGATTGGTGTACAGCTGTGTACCCAAACAGGCACCAACACTGCAGCTGCACTGCAGCAAAAACGACGATATCCATAATGACAAGAAGTTACGATGATCACAGATGGCTCCAAACTGGACAATAAGGTCGGAGGGGGAATCTACTCCGAACAGCTAAACATAAGACATTCTTTCAGGCTTCCAGATCACTGCAGTGTCTTCCAAGCGGAAGTCATAGCGATCAACGAAGCCTTGGGCTTAGTGAAATTGCCACTACGACATCTCATTTAAACATTTATAGTGACAGCCAAGCTGCGATCAAATCGCTAAATGCGATAACATCGAGCTCGGCTACCGTGGCAAACTGTCGCAAATCTCTACACGAGATGGCTCATCAGTTTGCTATCAGCCTAATATGGGTTCCTGGCCACCAGGACATTGAAGGCAACTGCATAGCAGATGAGCTGGCCAGAAATGGAACTACAATCCCCCTTCTCCAAGACAAGGAGGACATTCGTATGCCAATGGCCACTTGTAAGAACATTATAAAAGAGCACTTCAAGCTACTAGCAGACAATAGGTGGCAAACTGTACCACGATGTCGCATAACTCGGTTAACATGGCCTTGTATCACAAAGAAGCGCACCACTGAGCTCTGCAAGCTTAGCAGAAAAAGGTGCAGCTCAGTCATACGCTCCCTTACAGGACATTGGCTAATAGGCACCCATGCCAACAGGATGGGTGCCCCCTACAACGACTTCTGTCGTAGTTGTAGAGATGAGGACGAGGAAGAAACGGTGGAACACCTATTCTGCTCCTGTCCGGCTCTCAGTAGGAGGAGGCTACAATACCTGGGAATGCCTTTCATGAACGACGTATCGGACATGTCTAATTTGAGTCCAAGATGGATCGTAAACTTCATAGGGCATCCGGATGGGACAACTGCTGACATAGTGTCTCACAAGGGAAGAGGACATGATCCACGCGGCATCACAACGGGCCGTAACTGGCCCAAGTGTGTCGGGTTCCTGGCGATCCCGACAACCGCATCAACCTAACCTAACCTAACCTACGATGATCCCAGCCCAGCCCTAAACAACGACGAGCGACGATGATCCCATCACAATGGAACGACGAGCAAAAGAGTTAAGCAACGACGAAAAAGAAGAAGAACGACGCGAGTGGAAAACTTTTTAAGGAGATTCCACTTACCTTTTTGAATTTTCAATAACCCTCAAATCCCTTCAATCCGGCTAGAAGTTTGACTAGTTTTTGTTTGTCCGTGAACGTAGAAATTTAAATAGATGCTTCAGTTTACAGATACTGGAAACAGTTTAAGTACGCTTAAAGTACAAAAAAAGTTATACGTCTACTTACAAAGGATGAAAGATTCACTTAAAAAAATCAGGCCTAAAAAATTTGTTAATAATATAATTGATTTAGGACTAAATATTCGTATCGTAATATAATTAATTTATCGCAATTTAAATAAATTAACACAAAAAACAAGCTGTTTATTCTTAATATTCATACTTTGATTATTTCTAATTGAATGCCTGACCCTGACCTGACTTTTTCTTTTCTGTTTAAGCAGCTGTCGCTAATTGAAACAAATGAAATAATGAAACATATAAAACCAGCAACTGTGGCTCCAATTGTTTTATAAACCAACATAGAAATATGTTTGCTCCTCGACAATTCACTTCCGCTTTGATGCTTTCCACACCAGACTAGACAGAACCAGGAGCAGGAGCAGGAACAACCAAACCCTTCCAAAACCAAACCTAGAACCAGGATCAAAGCCAAACTTAACTACTTCCCCTCGGGGTCTTGGCTTCTGCCATCCGATCCGTCTGTCCCTTCTGTGGCTTGTTGTGAAGTATGCCAGAAGCCATGGAGAAAAACCTTTTTGTTTTTATTTTATTATTGTCTTTTTTCATAATTGAAAGCAATTTAGTGTGACGCTGCCACTTCATGACAAGCACATGGGGCCACTTGTTGGCTGAGGATAGGGCCATGGAGAGGATATTTCTGTCCGTCCTGGCCCCTGGAGTCTAATTAAATTATTCCTGCATACTGAGAGTGGAATAGCAGCGAGGTATAATTAATTAGTAAGAGGCCTTCAGAATTCAAAAATATTTTGTAAGCAGGGGAAACGAAAATACACAATATAGAATCTATAATAATGTAAAAAGCATTCATCAGCAGGCGAATATTTACAAACATATGTAATTTATAATTCTATTTAATATTTTCAGTAATATGTAAATATAATTTTAAAGAGAAAAATTTATAGACAAAAGAAAAGTATTTCTTAACGGTCACAAATAAGTCGTACTCCCATAGAATAATTTGGGAAAGTGTCATACATTTTGACATTTTGACACAATTTTATGCATTTATTATTAATGGAAAGAGAGGCGGATGGCATTTCACAGACACAGCAAAATTTTTGGGTTATATTTTCATTAGTGACCTTATCAATTTTGGACAAACAATTGTTTATGGTTGCCTTAATTGTCCCAGTATTTGCCATCTGCTTTCTATCGTTGCTCCCCTCCAAAATCCTTCTCTCACTCCCATAACGAGAAGGAACGTGTGTGTCGCATCTGGCGACGCGACTCTACTTGTATACCCGTACTCAGTCAGCATATACATTTTTGAGCATATGATTTTTTAGAATTTTAGAATAAAAAAAAAGTTTTACAGTTCACATTTTTTTGCTACATCTGTTATCTTCATCTACATCTGTTATCTACATCTACAATGTATATTATACATCTAACAAGTAGATTCTGCATGAACCATTTAAATTCTACATCTCCTCCGCTAGGGGTTGCTCGCGCACTGAACGAGGCAGAGTGTGCGAGCGAGAAAGAGAATGAGTAGCGTTTCTTTGGCTGAGGAGGTGGGGGAAAAAACTGAAAATTAAATTTCGTCATTTTGGCTAAAATTATAATGCGTTTTTAGTTTTATCGTATCTTTAAAATTGTGCCTGCCACAGATTTTCGTCTTTTGTTGCGTCGGAAGGGGGTGTGATATCACATTAGTCTGGAAACCAAATTTGGTTTCTCTAGCTCTTATAGTCACTGAGATCCAGGCGCTCATCGAGACGGACAGACGGACAAGGCTATATCGACTCGGCTATTGATGCTGATCAAGAATATATATACTTTATGGGGTCGGAAACGTTTCCTTCTCTGCGTTGCACACAAATACAATATACCCCTTAACTCTTTTTTGAGTACGGGTATAAAAACGGCTGCAGCTTGCAATGGCTGGGAAAAAGAGGGGATATCCTAACCAGACAACAGGCGACGCTTAACCATTGTCTAAGCACTGCAGGCAAAATGTCAGTAAATGGCAGCAGAAATCCTTTGCAATGGCAACAGAATGACGCCCTGAGTGTTTAAAGCAATTCATTTGACCCCAACGACGGGACGAAAAAAACAAAAGAAAGAAAGGGGCTGCCATAAGAAACGTTAGACCCCCCCACCCAATAAAAGTAAAAAGGACCCCCCCAGAAACACAAGAAAAAAAATATAAACAAATGTTGTTAGGGATTCAAAAGCAATCCAATTTATATTATTTATTATGGATGAGAAAACGAACACTGGATCGTCAAGCCACGGCTCGACCGGCCACACCCCCTCGCCGCCGCCACACGATATTCTTTTATCCAGTTGTGTTTGAACCGAAAGGTAGTTGGTTTGACGAACAGGGGGGGGGGTAGCAATATAGTATCCACTTTTTGACATTTAACAGAGCGATTAGGTCCAATTTCCCCGTGCCGCAATACCCGAGGGGGCACCACTGGGGGGTCGGAAAACGCGGGGAGCAGGGAGGCCCAGGTGTGCCTGTACAAGGCACAAGGACCCAACCAGGCCGGAAGAATTTTGAGTAGTTGGCCAAACAGGCCGCACGCCACCCGTATAACCACAGGCGACCGCAGGGTGCAGGGGGGACAGAGGGGGGAGGGAACCGGGGGGGCCGGGGGGGAACCGTGGCCAGCCGCGCCGGGGGGCACGGCGCACAGCCAGGGGGGAGGGAAGTGGGGCCACTCAACGGGGGCAGGGGGAAGGGTGCAGCTCTGTTGCTGGGGGGCTGTCATTCATCTGCCGTGGCCTGGGGAGCCGACGGGATATTCGTTGTGGGAGGTTTTTTTTGTTTTTTGTTACTTTGGGGGAGCGGGGGAGGAATCAAGGTGGCCGGCCAGGTTGGGGGGGGGGGCGACGGGAGGGGGGGGGGGGCCCCCCACCCCCACCCCAAAAGAAAAAAAAATAGAGGTTCCCCGACATTATGAAATTTTTTTTGCCTCAAATATTTTTGAAGCCGACCGAAACCCATACAAAATGTAATGTCAGCAGTTGGGCGCTACCCCCAGGATGTGGGCACGAGCTGGAGGATGACGGTGCAGGTGACAGTTCGACAGCCGCAGGATGGATGAATGGATGATGGTTAGAGTTGGAGCCAGCAGCACCCTCTGGCCAATGGCCCTTTGGTCCTTATTGGATTGCAGTTGTGGCTACATATATTTACCCAATTCTAGCCCAATTTGCTCACACTGTTCAAATATGAGGAGAGGTGCCCATTTCCCAGGACCATCTCACATGTCCCATCGCCAGTAGCAGCTCCTACTGCCCCCGGAGCCACTAGAGAAATTTCAAAGCAGTTGATTGCAGCAACTACTCAGGGTTCTTTCTGATACACCTCAGATATAACAGGGGCAGGAAATATTCGTAGAACGAAAAGTGTACTAGTGTCCGACAAGATGGTGGTCTGAGGAATTCTGGTTCATCATTTCTTTAGTGAAGTTTTGTGAAGAACAATATTGAATATCAGTTCTTAAAATTATAAAAATTATATTTGCAGAAAACTAAACTCAACTAAACATAAATGGTACGTGGAGAACGAGAGACGAAGCCGTTCGTTAAACAGAGAAAAAATTTTGAACTTTTGAATAGTTAGTATGGAAAATAATGTTTTTGAGACGGATATTTTTTTATGAAATATATCAAATGCATTAACAGTGAGTAGTTAAGAGAATCCCCATTAAAAAAAGAATAGTTAGTGGAAAATATTTCAGAAACATTTAATTTTTTTTTATAAAAAAAGAAAAAAAAAAAAAAAAAAAAAAATATTTTTTTTGTTTTTTTTTAAAAAAAAAAAAATGTTTTTTTTGGAAAAGGAAAAAAAAAAAAGGGAAAAAAGGGGGGGGGGGGGGGAGAAAAAAAAAAAAAAAAAATTGTTTGTGTGGGGGTTGGTGGGGGAAGAGAAAAAGGGTTAAAAAAAAAAAAAATTTTTTTTTTTTTTTTTTTTTTTTTTTTTAAAAAAAAAAATTAAAAAAAAAAACCCCCCCAAAAAAAAAAAAAAAAAAAAAAAAAAATTTGTGGCAAAAAAATTTTTACCGAACAAAAAAAAAAAATTTTTTTATAAAAAAAAAAAAGTTATATCATCTTTGTTTTGGTTTCGAATTTTATTTGTATATTTCAATGTAATTTTCATTGGTAAACTCAAACATTTGGTCCTACCAAAATCACATAACATGCTCAAGTTTCGCAGAGTTTACAGATCATCTATGACCACATAGATATAACTTCCCATAAGATATAACTTTTTTTTTTCTTTTGTCTCCCACTTCTTTTTAATTTTTTATGCAATTTTTATTGGTACTTTGTATTGCTTCTCGCTTTTTTTTTACTTTACAGCCATTCATTTAATCTTTGTTGCGGTTTTTGGTTGCACGGCTCTTTTTGCACCGCACTCTGCAATTTAAGAATGACCAACAATTGCTGTCGTTAGTGCAAGTTGTGCGTTTGGTGTCTCGACTATGACATATCGTTGGCAGTGAGTTCTATTTATCCAAAAGTTCGTTTTTCCGTAAATTAATTGCGAAATTGTGAAAGCCCTGAACTATTCATACCCTTTTATATCGATTTCTCTTGTGATTTTTTTTAAACTGGAACATGAAATTTCATTCCTCAAGCTGCACCAACAAAATGTGTGTTTCGATAAACTTCACAACTAAAATTTAATGGGCAAACGCAACCACATTTCCGCCATTCGATTCTTCGGCCATTTAATTCAATTGCACATAGGCCAAGGTCATATTTAAAAGCATCCAGCAACCACGACAATTTACCAAGCCCTCTGTTCACCCCCATCCCAAGTTCCACTTCTCGACGCATTCATTCAAACACGGTTTGTATTTGAATTTCCCTGCCGCCAAAGCCAAGGCAAAACACATCACAGAATGCAGGAGGAGGAGATGGCGGGTGAAAAGCTTAGCTGTGTCGGGCCTCCGCCCATCCATTAACACTTTTTGTGGAGCCAGTTAGCCTTGCTAGAGTGGCGGCGGCGACCGTAATGTGGGTTAATAATTGCACGTTCCAATTGGCAGAGGATGGTGCTGTGGATTTTAAAAAGGCACTGCTTTTCATATCCTTTGTCATTTATTTTGTATTGTCAACAATTCAGTTGCAAGAAGGAGCAGTTGCCAGTTTCAGTGCCACTCAAACTGCAGACAAGTAGACTGCAAATATTATGGTTGCCTGAGTGTCCTCTGTTTTTCGGTGAAAGCGAAGATGTTCTTTTGTTGACGCTACGAAAATTGTTGCCATAACTGACATCTCAGCCACGGGAATCGTCTGAGGACAATGGAAACTGATCGCATCCGACTTTAATTTTAATTTTACTTGTCAGTATCTTCATTTGACTTGTAGCTGATACACTCAGTGTCTAATAAGCTTAATTCATAGAAAATAGAAATCCTATAAATATCAATTATTTCGATGATAACTCTTTAGTGCCCCTCGGTCGGTTGGGTTGGAGGAAGGCTGCGTTTCTGCCTGGGATCCCCGCGTAACAAGCTTCGGCTTCGTTTCGCATGGGCCACTTGATGGTGCAGTTATTGCATATCAACGTCCAGAGAAAATCATGACTTTCCCTTGCCATCATCCACTGTGGGGTTGAGCGAGGCGTACAACTTTTCTAATATAATATTCTATTCTGTAATAACAAAAGACTTAAAGTAATCCTGAGAATAATTTCTTTAGCTCTTAAGAAGAGAGACAAAAACTCAACCGTTTTAAAAATGTATGGAATTAATTATGTAGGTCCTCGTGCTTAAGGAAAAGTGGTTTAACCTTCTGTTTTCTGAAAGGTAAACATTTCGTCAGCTGAAAATCTATGAATATGCTTTCTATGACTCACATTTTGAGGTAAATCGAAAAGCTCACGTCCATCAGTCGGTTACGTGCTGCCCACGTGATCATGATCAATATACACAGTCATGGGGAAAATAAATTAGCATCCATCGCCATAAATCTTTCAGCTTATTCCAGCAACTGTAGGTCGTCTGTCTGCTGGGATAACATTTTTATTTGTAGATACATATACATGTGTTCATATATATTTATGCAGATTTGACTACACTCGGTGCCACATTTATCTTACGCGTGACCTATAAACAAATCTGGAAAGCAAAAATACATAAAATATTCGCGAAGATTGTAATGCTTGGTCCGAAGATGTATATCAAAAAAGTCCTTGCGCTGTGAATGTAAAATTCCAACATGAGAGTACCAACTGTTAAGACCTTAAGAAAAGTCTAGACATTTGCGAGTTGAGTTGTAAATTCAAACTAAATTTTATTCTTAAAATCAGAGCCTTATATCAGTTTACAAACAATGTATGTGGTACAATTGATATTCTATTCTTATCGCTAGACCCATGGAACGGCTACAGTTACGGGGGTGTTGAGTGCATGCAACGCATTGCATACAACATTAATGCTTAACTCTACATTTGATCAGTGGGATCTCCACTTGTGTGTTGCTTGTCGCGTATTTATTACCACACATCTTTGCCCTTTCTTTCAAACGGTCGTAAATTATCGACTTTATGTACTATTACATTTAAATTTAGAAATATATAGATTGTGTACAGAATCTTTTCTTAATGTACTCGTACATCGACATGTTCATGTTTGAACATTCTGCAAAGGCCCGAAGGTGGCAAGGTTTGGTAGAGTAATTTTATTTTACCTTCTTGTATTTATTAGAATCATAATTACTGATGATAATTTTAGATAATTTACAGTGGGTAGGGAAGAGCTATTGATTGCAGTCTTCTTGCTAATTTAATTCTTCTTATGGTATATATAATTAACATTAACATTGTTATTAGTCCGATAATTAAGGCTGCGTGTCCCGATACATGATGGAACTTGAGTCCTTTTAATTCGTGATGACCTTCTTTTAACAATTTTAATTCATTTTTTAATTTATCAATTTCTTCCGTATGGTTGATTAATGGTATTGTTAATGGATTCCAAGCAATTTTTGGTATCTTACTTATATTACTTATATAAGAGGATGAGATTGTCTCATAGCTTTCTGTATGAAGACTGTGATGAGGTACTAATATCTTATCATCTGTTCGCACAGTACAGCCATTTATTATTGTTAAGATTCCTTGTTGAGGAAGATCAATTAGTTCTTGATTTGAGTTACTACATTGAATTCTGGCATTAGTGTTTACTGGAACTTTGAAGAGCCAACTACCTTTCTTTTCTAATTCGACCCAAAATGACCTGGTCTCTGCTACTTTTCTATAAACACAATTCGAATGACCTTTTGGTTTGAACGGAGTTATCTCACAAGCATTATCATTGGCGCTGCTCCAAGGCCAATTACCTTCACATACTCTTTTATTTGTCTGCCATTTTTGGCATTTATTCAAGGTAGCCTCAGTCATCGAATGATATGAATCAATTTCAAAATTATATACTAAATATTTTGAGCTCAAATCTACCTTTATTAATTCCTTTTCGTGTTCCACTGGTATTGGAATAATCCTAAACAAATGGGATGGGTGCCTACCGAACAGTGGGATCTTCACGTTCAGAATTAATTTGTTGTCTACGAAAATTCCCTTAGCGGTTAAAAGACTGTAAATTTCTTTTAATTCCGTTCCTGTTCTTTTTCCTGGAAGAACTAATGTTTCTAATAAACTATTTTTTATTTTGGTAATTTCCTTTTTCAACTGCATAGGTTTTAAGATATTCGGATTTAACCTACCATGATTAATATCTATTAATAGACTTATAACTGCTGATTGGATTTTCTCGCACTCATCAATCAAGGAGCTTAGCTGCTTTGATACCATAAAGAAGTTTATAGATTCCTTGTAAACATAGTAACTTTCCTTTAAAGCCTCCGTTATGTTTTCTACTCTCGTGTTCATGCTTCTAAAGTTTACATTTATTTCATCGGTTGTTCTTTTGAGAATATTTACCGTTGACTCTACTACTGAAGTTTGCCGTTTAATTAAATCGTCTAGATTATGCTGATTTTCTAGAAGATTTTTCATATTTCCTTCCAAAGCATCCCTATCTTCAGCGTCCATTATCCCAAACAATATATGATAAAGTGAGCCCATAAACTCAAATGGCGCTCGTTTCTTTCTCCTGTTATCCTGAGTCATAAAAAGTTTATTATTATCCTCTAAGTCTGCAATTTGTCTTTCAGTGTTATCTAAGACATTATTGCATTGATCTTCAAAAGTGTGAAGTTTACTGCACACGACTCTCATTTTCCCAATCAATTCTTTTCCCTTTTTAATCATTTGAAAATACGGGTCCATATTATAATACACAATTAGATCCCAAGATGAGGCGACTATTTCAACGTCTCCCATAGGGTCCAAATACATTGAATTGGAACTGTTCATTTTTTCTATCGACCACTTCCCTTGTCTTCTGGCAGCTATGTCTGCATTTGATACTTGGCAAAATAACATAAGGAATAACATTATTGCCATGAGTCCTAGCTTGGGTATTTGAGGTCTACCGCGAGAATATCTAGTTTCCTTTGGGGGCATTTCTGAGTCTTTTTCTTCAGACTCAATTCCAGCTAATGGACAAATTTTAGTAATAGGTCGTTTAATTGACCCGTCTTGATGTTTTATAGTCACTACTCGTACTTTATCGTCTTTACCTTTATGTATTTCTTCTATTTTTCCCAAAGGCCATCTAGCTGGGTGGCAGTTTTCATCTTTTATTAACACAATCTGCCCTTTTTTAATATTCTTCATTCTTATTTTCCATTTATTCCTTTGTTGCAGAGTATGTAAATAATCTTCCTTCCATTTAATCCAGAATTCTCTTTTCATTTTCTGAATTAATTTCCACCTATCCAGATTCCCAATTCTTTCCTCTGTAATCGTTTCAATGGGGCCAAATATTGGCCTTCCAATAATAAAATGACCTGGTGTTAATATATCCAAGTCGTCAATATCATTTGAAGCTGTATACAACGGCCGTGAATTCAGCACAGCTTCTATTTGACATAATAGGGTTGCCATTTCCTCATAGGTTAAATTATTGTCCCCAATCACTCTTTTTAAGTGATATTTTACTGATTTTACCCCAGCTTCCCAAATACCTCCAAAGTGAGGTCCTGCCGGGGGATAATGTGCCACTCGATCTGTTCTCTTTCTAATATTGGAACTACTTTAATATTGTCCTTAAGGGCTTTCTGGTATTCTTCGTCTAATTTGCGAGAAGCTCCCACAAAATTTGTTCCATTATCGGAAAAGATTTTTGCACATTTTCCTCTTCTTGAGAAAAATCTTCTAAGTGCAGCTAAAAAGGCATCTGCAGTTAGATCGCTGACAACTTCCAGATGAATAGCCTTTGTCGCCATGCACACAAATAGGGCAATATATCCTTTATAAGATTTCTGCCCACGGTTTCTAGAACATCGGATATGGTAAGGTCCGGCGAAGTCTACTCCTGTATTTGTGAATGGGTGCGACATCGTTGTTCTGTGTTTCGGCAGATTTCCCATAATTTGTTCTGCGGTATTCTGCCGATACCTAGCACAGGTAACACACTCTCTAAGCTTTTGCTTTAAGCAATTCCTTAGCCCAAATATCCAAAACTTTCGTTGGATGAAGTTTCGCATCAAATTAATTCCACCGTGCAATGTTTCTCTATGCGCGTTTTTGATAATTAAAGATGTTAAGTGACATTTATTTAAAATCAAAGGGTGTTTTACCCCAAATTCTGCGCTGGAGTTTTGTAACCTACCTCCAACTCGCAGTAACCCATCTCTATCTAAAAATGGATTCAATCCTAATATTTTACTTTTTATTTCTATTTCTTTTTTGCAGTTATCTGCTATCGCAACCAACACCCTAGTAGCTAAGTAGGGTGCTGAAGCTGTACCGTACGTAACGGTTGTTAGCTTATACTCCTTCACTTTGTCGTTTGGAGTATCTCGCCAAATTATATGCAAATACTGTTGATCTTTTTCATCAACCTTAATTTGCCGGTACATTTTTTCAATGTCCGCCGATACTACAAAAGGCCACTTACGCCATTTAACCATAATATCGAAGATATCTTTTTGGACTCTTGGTCCGACCCACATGATATCATTTAAACTCTTATTATTTGTAGTTTTTGCTGACGCATCAAAAACCACTCTGAGTTTTGTCGTTAGACTGGAATCTCTTATGACTCCTTGATGGGGTAAATAATATTTCCCCCTTTTTTTGGACTCTACCATGTGTCCTAAATTTTTATATTCATGCATGAATTTTTGATAATTTTCTTTTAATTTTATATTTTTGCTTAGTTTTCTTTCTAAGCTGTAAAATCGCGCCATGGCTTGTGCCTTTGAATCACCTAGATCCTTTTCTTTTTTAAAAGGTATTTTAACTACATACCTTCCATTCTCATCTCTCCTAGTGGTTTCCAAGAAATGCTTCTCACAAATCTCTTCTTCCACGTCATTGTCTTCGGTTTCCATTTCCCAGAAACGTTCTAAATCGCCAACTTCAATTGTTGTCGCCACGATCAATTTGTCACCTTTTGACTTGGTGCAACCGGATATGATCCAACCGAACTCTGTATTTTGACCAAGTAGTCCATCTATTTTAACTACTCCGTCTTTTACAATATGGGTATATAAATCTACCCCGATTATTACATCTACCTTACTTGGTTTATTAAAGTCAGGGTCTGCCAGCACATAATCTTTCCATTGAGATTTGTCAATATTGAAAGACTTTATGGGTCACGCTTTCATAAGTTTTGGGAAAATAATAGCTTCAATATTAAGCGGTTTTCTATGAGTTTTTACCGACAAAGTAACTTTATATTTTGAGGTGCAAGAGTCTGTCGATGACACGCCACTTACTTCGGTGTTTACTCTTTTTCCGCGCCAGGTTTAAAATTTGCGCTGCTTCTTCGGAAATTATGGTACATTGCGACCCACAATCAATAAGAGCTCTAAAGTTTTCATAGCCACCATTCACCGCTCTTACTTTTATAAGTGCGGTGGCTAAAAACGCTTGTTTTTTTGTCAAACAAGTGTTAACAGTTTCCTTTTTCTCATAAGGAAGATGAAGCATCGTATGATGATACGGTTTTTTGCAAATTCCACACAATATTTCTGAAGAACATTTTTTATACCTATCATGCCTACAGCACCTTTTGCATAGGCGCTCTTTTTGTATAAATTGGCTTCTTTCTGTCTCCGTCATTCTCTTAAACTTATAGCAGTACAATATGGAGTGGCTTGCTGATTTGCATAACACACAATTTTCCTTATTGCTGCTATGTTGCACTACTTTTTTTAATGGTTTTTTCTCTTCATCCTGGGAAGAATAAAGAGAATTGTACCGTTGGTCTCAAGAATTCCATAACATCTGGTAATGTTTGAATTTCTTTAGACCGTTTAATATGAGTTTCATATAACTGCAAGGTATTTCTACTAAACTTTCTCAAAATTATGTGCGCGAAAATCACATCAACTTCCTCTGTCAAATGTGACTTTAATTTAATAAGATGGATAGACTCATTAATAGAGTCAGAAAACATCTTTATTTGTTTTGCAGAATCGTTATCTAGCATTGGTAGATCTAGTATACGATTTAGCTGATCCGAAAATATTTTTCTTTTATTTTCGTACCGCTTGTTTAATAAATCCCAAGCGGCATTATAATTTTCTGCAGGACCTGTTAATAGGTGGGCCACCATTGTCCTTGCTTCACCTTTTAGCGCGAGTTTTAAATAATTAAACTTCAAAGATGTTTTCATATCATCTCTGTTATGGATTATATCACAGTACAACTGTAAAAATCCGTCCCACTCTTTTCCTTCTCCAGAGAATGTGGGTACCTTTGCTTTTGGTAGAACGGGAAAATCATCGTCTTCCCTTTTATTTGCTGTCCCATTACTAATGTTACCATTTGCATTACTTATGGCCTGCACCCTATCATCTAAGGTGTCTAATATACCCTGAATTTCGAATTCTAATTCGAAGATCTGCTCGTCAACGCTGGGATTTGTAGCATAAGTCTTATAGTAATCCTCAACCTTCTGATTAAGTCTATTCGAGAGGAATTCTATGGTACTTTTCCTGCGCTGGCATTCAAGCAAGCCAGCCTGATCTACTCTCCTAGTAGTTTCTTCTATACAAGCTCTCAGCTGGTCTATATATTTGTCGAATTCCTCAACAATTTTTTCAAGACTATCGCTTATTCTTGGCTCTGTATCTCTCTTCAAAGTTCCAGTCCCTACTGGTCCTAACTTTGCCATTTCTACTTTCCTTTTTGATAAGGCTCCAGTAGATTTTAATAGATCATACCTATTCTGTATGTCCTGAATGTTTTTTACAATTTTTTCAAATTGATTTTTCGTAAAGTAGTCATGATCGACTACACCATAGGTTACTAAAGTAGCATGATTAGCTGTAACCTCATTTTTTAGCTCTCCTAGCCTTTGGATTACGTCACTGGTCAAATGACCAGCCTCAATCCTTCTTATCTCAGCTACTATCGCTGACTGTGCCTCCAACAACTGAATAATTTTTTCCGACAACATCTTGTACTTAATTAAGTTAAAATAGTTTTAAAAATAAAAATACGAGTATATCTGAACTTAGCTGATGAATCTTCTTCTGCTGTTTCTGTTACTGCTGCCGCTGCCGTCTCTTGTAGTTGCTAATGTCGCTGCTGCTGTAGTTGACGCTGCTGCCGTAGTTGCTGTCGCCGCTTCTGAAGTCGCTGTTGTTTCCGCTTCTGACGTCGCTGTTGTTGTAGTTGATGCTGCTGCTGTAGTTGACGCTGCTATAGTTTCCGCTGCTATAGTTGCGGCTGCTATAGTTATTGAAGCTGTTGTTGATGCAATCGTCAATACTGCTTGTTGGCACTGGCGTCGTTATTTTTTTTGTCGTGGTTTTCTTTTTTAAACACACACAAAACAAATATTATTATTTTTTTTCAGTCACAGTTACTCTTTTTAAAAAAATTTAATTTTTTTTTATTTTTGGCTGCTTGGTTTTTCTTTCCAATTTGCTAACCTCCACTTCACTTTGTACTTCTGATGTTGCTGGATTTTATTTTCACTTTCGATGTTTCGGCCTCGAACACGCCCCCGCCGCGTATTTCTTTACACGACTACAATATAAATTATATTGTAAGAATTCAAAAATACTGCCTGTATAGCACGTATTTTATCGAATTTATTTGAAACTTCTGTTTCATTAATTTTTTATACTCGGTTTCTTACTACAAAAGGGAAACCCGAGTTTATTATTTCGCAACTTTTGGAGCTACAGTGGTACCAGACAGTGGTGCTGCAGTCTTTAAGGAGCTGGTTTAACTCCGTGCTCTTACCACAGGGGGGAAACAACGGAAAGTCTCGAAGGACCAAAATGTTAAGACCTTAAGAAAAGTCTAGACATTTGCGAGTTGAGTTGTAAATTCAAACTAAATTTTATTCTTAAAATCAGAGCCTTATATCAGTTTACAAACAATGTATGTGGTACAATTGATATAGAAAACACCACACATATATACCAGTCGGGATCAAGGCCAATAAGCCCCAGGCCCCCGAATATAAAAAATATTAGCATCATATCTGAAGACGATTCTCGATCAAATCGATCGAAACTTCCGGTAAACGACGACACCTCGTCGACTAGTGCAGCATCGAGCAACCAACATAATCAAACCATCAGAATGGCACAATCATATATAGACTTTATAAATACAGCATCGAAGCTTATCCCAGACTTTGATGGGAAAGCGGAAAACCTATAAAGTTTTTTAGATGCCCTTAACATTGTCGACGCCATTAAAGGCGCACATGAGCAACTAGCGATCTCAATTATAAAAACAAAACTTAAGGGATCGGCTAGAAACCTGATTGGAGAAGAAAATACCTTAGCGCAGGTAATCTCCAGCCTCAGGGTTAATGTCAAAGGCGAGGTTAATGTCAGTGGAGGTTTTATCAGCAAAACTAATGAACCTCCAACAAAGAAACAAAACAGCCAACCAGTACAAAAAAGAGGTTGAGCAGATGACTAAAGCCTTAGAGGGAGCATACATCACAGATGGACTTCCTCTAGAACTGGCCACCAAATATAGCACACAACATGCTGTTAAGGCCATGACAACAAATTGCTCAATAGAAAAAGTAAAATTAATAATGCAGGCTGGCACATTCAACACGATGAATGATGTCATTACAAAATTCGTTGGTAGTTGCACTGACGCTACAGGAAAAAGTGATGCAGTGTTGTACTGCCGCCAAAACAGAGGTAACCGGAATGGTAACTCGTTCAGAGGCAGATACAATAATAATAATAATTACAATAATACCTACGTTAACAACAGTAACTTCAGTAACTATAATCGTTACAGAAATAACCGAGGTAATCGTGGAAACAGTTACCGTGGAAATACCTCAAAACCAAAGATATAGACCTAATATCCGAGTGACACAACCGGAAAACAACAAGCCCCTTTAGGTATCCTAAACTGATTCATACAATCAACCTTAATTTAAATATATATGCAAATTTTTCTAAAGTACACACAAGTAAGAACTTAACGTTTTTAATAGATACTGGAGCAGACATTTCCATTTTAAAAGAAAATACAATAGACTCCACATTAATAAATACACAAAAAATTATTAACATACAAGGAATAGGACAAGGAGTACTAAACTCCATTGGTATAGCTTCGATAGATATTCAAACAACAAAATATATAATTCCTCACGATTTCCACATAGTTAATTCAGATTTTGCAATACCATGTGATGGAATAATAGGTATTGATTTCATAAAAAAATACAATTGCCAACTTGATTTCAAACCATCGGAAGATTGGTTTATAATTAGACCAACTAATTTAAATTTTCCTATTTACGTACCAATTACGTACACAGCTGGAAACACCTCAACACTTCTACCAGCACGTTCAGAAGTAATCCGAAAAATAAAACTTAGCTCTTCAGAACAAAATGTTCTAATTCCAAACCAGGAAATACAACCTGAAATCTTTATAGCAAACATGATAGCAACAACTACCATGGCTAATTTCCGATTGTTAAATACCACAACAAATAATCAAATGGTGGACTTAAGCAAAATTAAATTTAAAACCTTGTCCGGTTATGAAATACTAAAAGATAATGAAACAAAAAGAACTGAAACAGTCCTCAAAGAATTGAAGAACAATTTTCCACCGATGTTTAAGGAAACATTAGAAAAATTATGCAAAAAAATAATGACGGTATTCGGAATAGACACCGAATCAATCACAACTAACAATTTCTACAAGCAAAAATTGATATTAAAAGATGATGAGCTAGTTTATATCAAGAACTATAGAAGCCCTCATAACCATATTGATGAAATTCAATCACAAGTCAAGAAATTAATAGACGATAAAATAGTGGAACCCACTGTGTCAGAATATAATAGCCCCCTGCTACTTGTACCAACAAAATCTCTCCCAGGCTCGGATAATAAAAGATGGCGTTTAGTAATTGACTACCGCCAAATAAATAAGAAATTACTGTCAGATAAATTTCCTCTACCGAGAATAGACGATATACTCGATCAACTGGGACGAGCAAAATGTTTCTCGTGTCTACATCTAATGTCTGGATTTCACCAGATAGAGCTAGAAAATAACTCAAGAAATATAACGTCCTTTTCAACGAACAATGGTTCGTATCGCTTCACGCGATTACCATACGGATTAAAAATAGCACCAAATTCATTCCAAAGGATGATGACAATTGCATTTTCTGGCCTAAAACCATCTCAGGTATTCCTTTACATGGATGACCTAATTTTCATTGGTTGTTCAGAAAACTATATGATCAAAAACCTAATAAACGTTTTTGATTTATGTAGAAAAAACAACTTCAAACTACATCCTGTTAAATGTTCATTCTTCAAGCACAAAGTGATCTTCTTAGGCCACAAGTCTACTGACTAAGGTATTTTACCCGACGACAAGAAATATGACGTCATAGAAAAATACCCAGTCCCTACGGACGCAGACAGTGCTAGAAGAAGTAAGAGCATGGTAGAGCATGCTCTGAGATTTTGAGTGATTTATACAAACGAACAAATAAACCAACTTCAGTTGTTAGCCAAACTGTAACGAACTCCTTTCTCTAATCGTATTAAAATTTATTTTTTAACGCCGTGCCGACATGGATTGCTTCCAAGTGCCGAAGGTGGTCAACAGACATGTGCTCAAGGCCATCTATCACTCCTCGGAGCAGCTGTTCCAAGACTCAATCGCCTTGTCAGCTATTAAGCTGGAGGTGAGCTACACTATGAGGAATGTTAATCCTGTCCATGACCTGGACACCTTGATTGAGGCGTCGGTGAAGAACCTCACCCTGATCGGCGTGCTGAAAGAGACAGCAATCAGTGGTAGCGATGAGGAGTACGAGCTTCAGTTGAAGCCGGCAACCGTGTCTCAATTTCAGTTCTAACTTCGGCGTTTCCTGGATCCCCAGAGTCCCCTCGAGTCCATGCTTAAGAAGTTCGCGATGGATCGCTCCGATAATTCAATTTGTTTCTCGGACCGGAGACCGGAGGCACCAAGTGATATTCAGGATGAGACTTTGGAGGATCCAATCATAAATACAAAATTACAAAAAGAAAGTTAATGTCCCCAAAGAGGGACTCAATCAAATTAAAATGTTCCTGCATGTATATATTCCGCAATAATCACTTAGGTAGGGAGTACTTCGGAAGAGTATTTGAACACCTTTAAAATTGTAGAATAGATTGATTCCACCACGATGTACCCATACAACGTATACGGGTCGTATACTTAACTACTTTGTTCTATGCTCAATGGTCTAGTGTTCCTAGAGGAAATTCACTAAGCTACTATACTACACTCCCCTTGCTAATGGCTGGCTATTGTCGCCGCACCGAATCCGAAGGCATCACCACTTATGTGCATATATCCGAAACATGATATACATACCTCAGAGAAAGAAGTTTATGTGCACTTTTTAATTTGCTTATATTTTCTATAAACGTAAAGCTATATTTTTTATGGGTATGCAAGTTTGTACTCTTATCTATTATAAAGATCTCCCACTCCAAGGTTACTCTTTGCGCTTCATTCTTTGTACCGTTTTAAATAATATGTGTTACAACTCGTGGTTTTCAAAGGTCATAAGTACATATGTATATGTGCAAGCTGAGATTATTGTGCTATCGCGTGCGGGTAAGCTAAAAGGTGTGATCCAAAAAAAATGATTTAGTCAGCAGAAAGTAAGTAAACTTGTTTTTATACGTTTGGAGACATAAATGTTTGTTATAATTATTGTAAGTCCAAAACATTCTCTTTGTTTTTAATAGTTTTTTTTTTATGTAATATCAATGCACATACATATATGTATGTACTTCTTTCTCTGAGGTACGTGAACTTTCTCGCTATTTTCTTATAAGATTATTATGATTATTTTCATATATTCTCTGTGCCTTTTATATTATTCTCTCAGTTTAAGTTGAGCGGATTACAGTTATTAACTGTAGCAATTACAAAAGAACAGAAACTAAAATTTAAAAACTATTTACAACAAATTAATATACAAGTCTGGCATCATCTTTACATGTACAAACATACATACCTATGTATATATGTATGTATTTATATATTTAGAAAGTGAAACAGAGTGTTGGCTATCCTTGTATACACTTTCCAATCATTCGCAATGCTCCTAAGGCAGATAAATCTATATGATAATGTCCATCAGCAATATATTTACTATATATGTATGTAATACATATTATGTATATAACATCTTACTATAAATTCAGAATTTTTTATATTCTAAGATTTGTTTTTTTTATCATAAAAATATATCTAATTAGTTTGTCCCGTTTCGTGTGCATAATAAAAGTATCCAAAGTGTGTGCATAAGTGTGTACACATTTAATGGAATATTTTGGTTGCATTCCAAAGTGTAAGTCGCTAAAAAATAAATTCTCACAATTACTAATATGTCTGTCATGGTCAATTGCCATTCACCTTTGACCAAACTATTCCTAAGGCCCCGCCAGCCATCACTCGCCAGCCAGCCAGCCGGCCAGCCAGCCAAGAAAACGCATTCAACATTGTATGGCTGGGCATTTTCCAAAACATTTAGAATTCATTTTGCCATTGAGGACTTAATCCGCTTACGTTATGGCACACAAAGAGCAAAAACAGAAGCAAAAAATTTTGCATAATAACTGATGCAAGTAAGCAAGCATGTGGAGCGGTTTTAACTCAAAACCAAGATAGACTCCAACTTCCAGTTGCATACGCATCCAGATCATTCACAAAAGGTGAAAGTAATAAGAGTACAACAGAGCAAGAATTAGCAGCTATTCACTGGGCAATAACACATTTTCGACCATATGTCTATGGCAAGCATTTTTTAGTTAAAACTGATCACAGACCACTAACTTATCTTTTCTCAATGGTTAATCCAAGCTCAAAACTAACAAGAATGAGATTGGAATTGGAGGAGTATGATTTTACAGTCGAATATCTAAAGGGAAGAGATAATTATGTAGCAGATGCGTTATCAAAAATAACCATCAAAGAATTGAAGAATATGTCAGCAACCATATTAAAAGTCACTACAAGACAGACAAGTAGACAGAAATCCTGCACAGGAAAAGATCAGATAGAATTGCCTAGGAAATCTCTAGAAAAAGCTTCTAAGCCCAACGTATATGAAGTCATCAACAACGATGAAGTACGTAAAGTAATGACCTTGCGTGTAAATAATAAATTATGTTTTTTCAAACATGAAAAAAAAATTACAGCAAGATATGAGATTAGCGATTTATATACTAATGGAACCTTTGATGTAGGTCAGTTCTTCCAAAGGCTTGAAATGCAAGCCGGTAAACAAAAAATACGCAAACTCAAAGTGGCACCGTGGGAAAATATCTTTGAATACATTTCAATAGATAATTTTAAAAATATGGGCAATAAAATATTAAGAACATTAAGATTAGCGCTACTCAACCCGGTGACCGTAATACAAAATGAAAAAGAAAAAGAAGCAATTATGTCTACATTACATGACGATCCAATTCAAGGAGGACATACAGGCATAACGAAAACCTTGGCCAAGGTCAAAAGATATTACTTTTGGAAAGGTATGACCAAAGAGATTACTGATTACGTACGTAAATGTCAAAAATGCCAAAAGTCGAAAACGATAAAACACACAAAAACTCCTTTAACAATTACGGAAACCCCCCAAATGGCTTTCGATAGGGTAATAGTGGATACGATTGGTCCACTTCCTAAATCAGAAAAGGGAAATGAATATGCAGTCACTTTAATATGTGACTTGACAAAATACCTAGTTGCCATTCCAATTAGAAATAAAAGTGCTAACACAGTAGCGAAAGCTATTTTTGAAGAATTTATTCTGAAGTACGGTCCAATGAAGACGTTCATTACGGACATGGGAAGAGAATAAAAAAATTAAATAATCACGAACTTATGTAAATTTCTAGAAATAGAAAACATAACTTCCACAGCACATCACCACCAGACAGTAGGGACAGTAGAAAGAAGTCATAGAACTTTTAATGAGTACATACGTTCAAACATATCAGTTGATAAGACTGATTGGGACGTATGGCTTCAATACTTCGTCTTCTGCTTTAACACTACACCATCTATGGCACACAATGATTGTCCATATGAATTGGTATTTGGTAGAAAATCAAATCTACCAACACAATTTTATAGTTATCTATACTATAGAACCTATACCTATACTATATACATAGAACCCATATATAACATAGAATATTACTCTAAGGAGAGTAAATATAGATATAAATGAGCAAGGATTATGCTCGAAGAGAATAAGAGAAGAAATAAAACTTTATATGATTTGAAAATAAACGATTTAGAAATAGCAGTAGGAGATAAGGTTTTATTAAAAAACGAAACAGGGCATAAGATAGATTGTAAATATACAGGTCCCTATACAGTAGAAAGCATCGGAAAAAGAGATAACGTCATAATCTCTGATGATAGGAAAAAGAAACAGAAAGTACATAAGGATAGGATACAGATTTTTAACATTTTATCAATTATAGCATGGCCATGAATAAGCAAACATAACCATACATAAATACCACTCTGCCACTCAGACCTCAGAGATCCCCCACCCACCGGGCCACCTCCTATTGTGCCTCCTTACTCCTTCTCTTTCGTGCGCGGAGTAGCCGCAGAGCTGGTCCACTATGCTGCCAGCCTGGAGCCCGCCCAGCGAGCATATTTGGAGTTGGCCCGTCACTTTGCCGAGGAGCCGCCACAACAGCTTGCCCCACATTCCAGTACGCTGGCCTCCCCGCCTGCCTGCACCTTCAGCCTCCTGCCCAAGCAGCGACAGCGCCTCCGGCATCATCAGCAACAGCAACAGCAGCCACAGCAGCTCCAGGCTGGCTCTGAGCAGGACTCGGATGCAGCAGACAGAGGCAATGGCATTCAACGCGGCAGCTCCAAGCCCAAGCCCAGCGATGCCAGCGAGGGGGCCAAGCATGTGCTCGAGGCCAGAAATGAGGCGGATCTGCAGGTGCTGGGCGCCTCCACAGAGTGAGCGGCCTCCAAAAAGATGGAGAAGATTAGCGAGCGGAGGGAGCGACACGGCAAGCTGCGCCACGCCCGACGCCATCGTGTTTCTTTTTTGTGGTAGTGAAATTCTGATAATACAAAACTATGAAATCTAGTTAATCATTAAACGTAATTATAACTGACAAACCGGGGGCATCCCCGCCAACAGTATGGACAATTTTTTTATAAGTTAACAACACACACAAAAACTACAGCAACAGCAACAACAACAACAAAAAACAAATATGCATTACATAAAAGAAATATGTTTGAAACGAAATACAACAACATCAACTTCAATTATTTCTAAATGCCATACCGAACGAGTGAATTTTTCGTTTAGCGCGGGGCTGAACTGTGCTTGATTGACATTACTGTTTATCGCACAAAAGAATCATCTGCTCATCGATACTATCGACAATATTTTATAGGATGTTTACATTGGGGCTGCGTCATGCTTCTTTGCGTCTTGCCGGAGACGCAGTTTTTTTTACATAGGTTAAGCATAGGGCCCTAGTGGTGGCAAAAAGTTGCGTCAGTTTCTGATTCATGTGCGTCTATTCGATATATTCGATTGCTTTTGCTCATTTTTGCTATTTTCTGCCTTATCAGCGCAACTATCACCACTAATAACAACAAAAACTTGTAGATCAAAAATCAAATTTTGGCGCTAAAAATGTATTATTGTGCAAAAAGGTGAAAATATACGTCAAATCATTAAATAAAATACCTGAAACTGATTGTATTATTATCATAAGAAATTTTTCTGACCCCCTGATGCCATTAAGACACTGCTGGAGACGAACTTCGGTGGTTTTCATAATTTGAAGAAGAACTCCCACTCTACAATGAAATGTCTGAAAATAATATATAAATATGAGAATCAATTCTGTTTCGTCCATTTTCCTGCCGTCTTGCATAATTCTGTTGATTTTCAAAAATTTGTGTTTCTTTCCTTGTCATCAAGCACCCAAATCCAAATTCAAGACGCACGTCTGCCAATGTAAACGCCTATTCTGCTTCATTGCGTCTATTCCGATATCGATAGCAGACGCGCCCAGTGTAAAAAGGCTATTAAGCTGCACAGCACAAACAAAAATGAATTTTTTCATGCATATAAAGTTTATAAAGTACCATAAACCGTATTCGAAACCATTTCATTTGCATTAATGCAATATACAATTTAAATTTTCAATTTTTCCGCGCAATACTATCGATGGTGGGCAGCAACAGTCGATGTTTGGCCAAATATTGAGCAATCGATAATATTGTTGGCGCCATAGATTGATTTCAAGACTTAGAGCAGGAGCAAAGACCCGTGTGCTTTTTTAAGATTAAGATTCTTGGAGATTCTCAGGAGGATATAGCAGAAGGTTTTCAGTGATTAAAGCAGGAGCAGCAGCAAACACAAAGCGGAAATGAACCTCCTGTTGTAAAAGCACAAAATATAAAAAAGAAACGCGTAGATCCCGCTAAAGCTCCTCCAGTGGCTGCAGCAAAATTATAGCAGGAGACTCTTTTTGCATAATTTTCAAAAATTAAAGATTCTGCTCAAAAAGTACAAGGAAATCGCACGAGAATGGATCCCCCGCAGATATTGAAGTTCCTATTGCAGTGGCAGAAGGAAACCGTGAAGGAACCGTGGGCGTGAATGCCGCACCCACTGCATTGCATTCAGTATTAGCTTCTGTGGGAAGAAATGGAGATGGAAAAGACCCGAAACCTGTTGTAGCAAAGGAGTAAACAAAATCAGGATTAATAGATTTCTTTCTTTTCTTTTGATGAACGTCTTTCCATTGGATAGAAGTATTATATGTATAAGTAGAGTATATTGAGAAAACAATTTGGTTGTAGAGCTGAATGAATAGATCAAACCCCGCACCCATACAAGGAATATATTTTGGTCGGCATCTACTGCTACAGATATCTAATGAATTTTATGATTAACGAGAAGGAACGTGTGAGTCGCTTCTGGGGACGCGACTCTACTTATACCCGTACTCAGTCAGTATATACATTTTTGAGCTTATGATTAGTTAGAATTTTAGAATTAAAAAAAAAAATTTAACATTTTACATTTTTTTTGCTACATCTGTTATCTACATCTACAATGTATATAGTACATCTAACATGTAGATTCTACATGTACCATTTAGATTCTACATCATCTCCGCTAGGGGTTGCTCGCGCACTGAACGTGCAGAGTGTGCGAGCGAGAAAGAGAATCAGTAGCGTCAGCAGCGCTGGAGAAGGAGAGGGAACCAACAGAAAATTAATTTCTTCATTCTGGCTATAATTATGATCCGATCTGATTTAGATTCGGCAGTCTGGTAGATATGGTCATTTTCTACGATACTGCGTTTATAGTTTTATCGTATCTTTAAAAATGTGCCTGCCACAGATTTTCGTCCTTTGAGGGGGCGGAAGGGGGCGGGGCGAAATTTTGAAATACACTTGTAGCAGTGTGATATCACATGAGTCTGGAAACCAAATTTGGTTTCTCTGGCTCTTATAGTCTTTGAGATCCAGGCGCTCATCGAGACGGTCAGACGGACAGACAGACGGACAGACGGACGGACAGACGGACATGGCTATATCGACTCGGCTATTGATGCTGATCAAGAATATATATACTTTATGGGGTCGGAAACGTTTCCTTCTCTGCGTTGCACACATCCACTTTTACCACAAATCTAATATACCCCTTAACTCTTTTTTGACTACGGGTAAAAAAAAGGGAAATATATGATCTGATCATCTGATTTATTTATACGAATATCAAGCCAAAGATAAAGTTTTATAACATTTTTTTTACGTTCCGTTAAAATTGGGAATTGGGAATTTAATTTGATTTATATTTATTTTGTTTTGTTAATTTATTTTTTAAGACTTTATTTTGTGGCATTAATTAACAACAAAAAAGCTACAAATCAAGCTGAAAATTGTCCTTTAAATGACAATGGTATGATGACTGTGTGATATCACAGTAGGTCTGGCTTGTTTTGAAATTTTGCAAAAACTAAATACAAGTACTTACATTTACATATGTACTTCAATTTGAGAACATTTAAACGTCGTCATTAGCAACAGGAACAGAAGCAACGACAGGAGCAACAACAGAAGCAACAGCAGCAGCAGTTCGGCCTCACCATGCAGCCGCAGCAGTACTGCCTGCGCTGCAAGTACCCCTACAGCAAGGCGCAGATGATGTTCTCGCAGCTGCTGGATCGCGGCTGCTTCTGCGATGTGACTCTGGCCTGCGAGGGACAAATGATACGCGCCCATCGCGTGGTGCTGTGCGCCTGCAGCACCTTCTTTGATTCGGTGCTCACGAGCTGTGCCAGCGAGCGGGATCCCATTATAATCATGAAGGATGTGACCTTTGCCGAGGTCAAGTGCCTCATTGAGTTCATGTACAAGGGGGAGATCAATGTGGAGCACGTGAGTATACTACCCTCAAACTGCTCACCTGCTCATGCTCATCACACTGTTTGTGCTTCGGTTTAGGCCAGCCTACCGTCGCTGCTGAGGGCTGCCGATGAACTGAAGATCAAGGGTCTGGCCGGGGTGAGTTGGTGCGACGTTATTCTCTGGCCTATTCTCTCGCCGCCGCGCAGCCTGGCCGAGAGCTATGCCCAGGACATGCTGCATCACCAGCATCAGCAGCAGCAACAGCAACAGCAGCAACAGCCGCAGGCAGCGCTCCAAATGGGTGCCACATCAGCGAAGGAGAGTGTGCTTGGCCGCATGCCACCGCAGACCCCACAGCCGGGAACAGAAACAGGAACAGGAGCAGGCAGCGAGCTGCGAGCTGCAGGCGGCCGTTGCACCCGTGAAACACTTTATGGGACCGAAGCGCATTGTCTACATTTTCACCGCGACAGTCCCGCACAATAACTAGGCCATTCTGTCCGGCGAATGCCAAGCTGTAGCGGCCCTCACAGGCCTTGCTGAAGCTCAAATCCACCACAGAGTCTACGTGGCCCATGAAGGGCGTTTTAAGCGGAATATTCAAAGCCATTTTGGATTCCGTTTGGTATAGATGTCGAGACAAAAATAACTACGAATTATTTTAGAACTACTAAGGCTGCATTTATGCAAATGACTTCATTTACCAATAGATATAATAATACATTTAAGTCCACAAGTAGATGCGTGAAAACGCTGCTTGTAAAAAACTAACAAATGATAGGCTATTACTAAAAACATATGGCTGATATTTTAATTATATAGAGCAAAACAATGTTAATCAGCCATATGCCCTAAAACATATCTTCATATTTCACTTAAAAATAATTTTTTTTGCGAATACACATATGTATACCCTAACTTTCAAATTAAGAATTTGTTTTTATAAATTTTTCCAATTTTTTTTATCTTTCAATTTAAAATCAAAATTCAGTTTCAAAAAAAAAAAAACTCAAACATGGGTTGGATTGGCTCAGATGATAGCCAAACCAAAGACAATACGGCCAACGTGGTCAATAATGTCAAAATAATCGACCACAGAGATGGTATCCAAGCCCTGTTTGTTCTGCTTCTAATACTGACCATAGTCAGTACACTACAGTTTTTGCTAACATTATATGTTAAGCACAACAAGATCATAAAGAAAAGATATATGAGTAGAGATATAAATCTAGATAGGGTATAACTTGCGAAAAATTCATTATAGAAAACAATTTTTATCATGACTACATTGAAAATAATAGAAGAAGTCTACAATAGGGACCCAGGTTTTTCAAATAGAATTCTACAATAGGTCTCAACGACCCCTAGGAGCATTATAGAGCTCGAATATATGTACATGGATACATTTCAATTAGAATTCTCACCTTTAATACATTGTTCAAAAACACACTACCATTCCAGGTATCGCAGTAAAATCCGTAATAAATAAGCATTCCATTCTAGGCAGGGTCATCGACTTCGTTATATTTAAATCTTAAATTCAAGAATTTTGGTTAATGATGTCAGATTGTCTTCCATTCGGAATGAACAACATAGAAACACCACATGGCCTGGCTTACGATCTGCGCTAAAGTCTGTACTCTTAGAGCAGAGTTCGATAAGTCCTATAAATGCTTAACGCAAAACAGACCTACTCAAAATAGTACGGTCATTAAACATGTAACCAACCTAGTAGAAATCTACAATGAGATCAGAGACCTTTTTCAAACAAATAAACAAAGACTTGACGATATACATTGGTTTCAAGCAACAGACATTTTCAACATCTAAGAGAACGATTGGTTACCGTTAAAGAAAAGCTCAATTTGGACATACATATACCAACAATTCTCAACACAGCAGCGACATATATACCAGCTGTAGAATCGGGATCAAGGCCAATAAGCCCCAGGCCCCCGAATATAAAAAATATTAGCATCATATCTGAAGACGATTCTCGATCAAATCGATCGAAACTTCCGGTAAACGACGACACCTCGTCGACTAGTGCAGCATCGAGCAACCAACATAATCAAACCATCAGAATGGCACAATCATATATAGACTTTATAAATACAGCATCGAAGCTTATCCCAGACTTTGATGGGAAAGCGGAAAACCTATAAAGTTTTTTAGATGCCCTTAACATTGTCGACGCCATTAAAGGCGCACATGAGCAACTAGCGATCTCAATTATAAAAACAAAACTTAAGGGATCGGCTAGAAACCTGATTGGAGAAGAAAATACCTTAGCGCAGGTAATCTCCAGCCTCAGGGTTAATGTCAAAGGCGAGGTTAATGTCAGTGGAGGTTTTATCAGCAAAACTAATGAACCTCCAACAAAGAAACAAAACAGCCAACCAGTACAAAAAAGAGGTTGAGCAGATGACTAAAGCCTTAGAGGGAGCATACATCACAGATGGACTTCCTCTAGAACTGGCCACCAAATATAGCACACAACATGCTGTTAAGGCCATGACAACAAATTGCTCAATAGAAAAAGTAAAATTAATAATGCAGGCTGGCACATTCAACACGATGAATGATGTCATTACAAAATTCGTTGGTAGTTGCACTGACGCTACAGGAAAAAGTGATGCAGTGTTGTACTGCCGCCAAAACAGAGGTAACCGGAATAGTAACTCGTTCAGAGGCAGATACAATAATAATAATAATTACAATAATACCTACGGTAACAACAGTAACTTCAGTAACTATCAGTAACTCGTTACAGAAATAACCGAGGTAATCGTGGAAACAGTTACCGTGGAAATACCTCAAAACCAAAGATATAGACCTAATATCCGAGTGACACAACCGGAAAACAACAAGCCCCTTTAGGTATCCTAAACTGATTCATACAATCAACCTTAATTTAAATATATATGCAAATTTTTCTAAAGTACACACAAGTAAGAACTTAACGTTTCACGCACCCAGTTCGTGGTTCATTCCTGCACTTGTCACTGTTGGTGATGCCTAGTTTGACTGCATGTGCTGCAACCAGGCAATGACCTGTGAGTATCCAATTTAGCATCCTACAGTCCTTCCGTGGTAGGTGTAGTAGGTTAGGCTACCTTTCTCTCATGGTTCTCAAATCTCAGTTGGTGGTGGTTCTCCTCCACCCTGCTGCTGGCCTTTACGTTGTGCCTCCTTTCTAAATCGCTTTGGAGCGCTCTGAGGGGGACAGGCACGTTCTCAGTCCTCTCGTTTGCCAGCCCGACGCCTTCTTAGCCAGTACGTCTGCTGTCTTACCTTCGATGCCCTGGTGGCTGGGAACCCAATAGATCCGCACTGACTTAGTCGTGCTTAGGAAATCTAATGCCTCCCTGCTTGCCAGGACATTTTTGGAACTGACCGCTGACGACTGCATGGATCTTATCGCCGCCTGGCTGTCCACGAACAGGTTGATCACATTATGTGGGCGTTCCGTACATCGAGCAACCTCCGCCGCTTTCCGTATGGCAAAGACTTCTGCCTGGAATATGCTGCATTGGTCCGGTAGCTTATAGGACAGCCTTATTTCAGGGTCTGTACAATATATGCCCACACTTATCCTTCCTCCATCTTGGAGCCATCCGTGTACATGTTGATGTGTTGGGTCTGGTCCCGACCCCTTTTCCAGTCGTCGGGTCCCATAAATGAGGTTGTGTTTACGTCCAGGCAAGTTTGGGGGATAATGTAGTCAGATATACTGGTCATGTCTCGGCCAATTGAACTGTGCCCGAATCCCTGTAGAGACATGTTTCCTGACGCTACTAAGCGTTGTGCCGCCTTTGCTGCAATCAGTTGAGCGTGGATGTCCAGGGGGTCGATTCCGATTATGGTTTCGAGAGCTTTTGTTGGGGTTGACTCAGCGCCCCCGTAATGCAGAGCAGTGCCTGCCGCTGGGTCCTTTCCAGAAGCTTATTATACGTCTTCTTTTCTGTCGCTTGCCACCACACTAAGACTCCGTACAGAGAGTCGGTCGCACCACCGATATGAAGATCCAGTGCATTAAAGCAGGTGACAGGCCCCATGTGCTGCTGAGCATCTTCTTGGATGCATATAGCGCAATGGTGGCCTTCTTCACCCTCTCCACTACATTGGGTCTCCACGCCAGCTTGCTGTCCAGTACTATGCCGAGGTATTTGACTTGTGTTTTAGGGGTCAGACTGGTTTTTTCAATTTTTGGGGGGATCCATGCCGGTACCTTGTATCTCTTGGTGAAGAGAATGAGGTCCGTCTTGTCCGCGTTGATACTGAGTCCTACTTTTCCTGCCCACTCACATATCTCCCTGAGTGTTGATTCCATTATGGAGCTAAAGATCGATGGACATACTCCCGTAATAATTATGCTTATGTCGTCTGCATAGGCTGTTATTTTTGGGGCTCTCCTCTCGAATCTCTTTATTAGTCGTCGACCACCAGGTTCCACAGGAGGGGCGACAGGACCCCACCTTGTGGTGTGCCCCTATGCGCCCCCCTCACCATGGAAGCGGTGCCCCACTCTGATTGCACCCGTCTGCAACTTAGAAGGTTCTTTATCCAGAGGTTGATTGCGGGATGTGTATTGGTCGCTTCTAGGCGGTCCATAATAGCGCTCGTAGTGACGTTGTTGAATGCTCCGGATATGTCTACGAACACTCCTAGAGCATACTTTTTTATTATGGAGGGCTCTCTCGATGGTGGCTACCACCGAGTGCAGTGCCGTCTCTACCGATTTCCCTTTGGTGTAGGCATGCTGGTTGGTTGACATCAGTCTCCCTACATCATTCCTGATGTGTAGATCCAGCAGCTTTTCTAGTGTTTTGAGTAGAAAGGAGGTGAGGCTTATCGGTCTGTAATCCTTGGGGCTCATATGGCTGCACTTTCCTGCCTTTGGAAGGAAGACAACCCTCGAGGTCCTCCATTGAATAGGGATATAGCCCGCGCCTCAGGCAAGCTGAGTATATTGCAGAGAGCCATGGGGTGATCACGTCTTTGGTCACCTGTAGCATGGCTGGGAATATACCGTCTAGTCCAGGTGCTTTTGTACCCGCAAAGGAGTCTATAGCCCAGTGGATTTTCTTAGACGATATGAGACCTGTTGGGGGATGCTCTTCCTCAGTTGCTAGGTCCTGATGCGTTGTAGCGTCAGCAACCTCGGTGCATCCTGGGAAGTGAGCTTCCATTAGTGCTGTTAGGGCTTCTTCACTGCCCTCAGTCCACTGTCCATCTTCTCGTTTCAGCTGACTCTGTATGGTGGGTTGCTTTTGATAGCAGCTTCCGAAGTCTAGCTGTTTCTGGGACTTTCTCGATATTGGAGCAGAAGTTCCTCCACGAGTTTCTTTGTGCCCTGCGTATTTCCTTCTTGTACTCCCTGAGTAGGGTTTTGTATTCCTCATTGATCATATCCTCGTTCGCCTGTTTGGCGATTTTGAAGAATTCTTTGAGGTTGTTTCTTTGGAGCGATAGGTCCCGGTTCCAGCACCAGAGTGGTTTGGTCCTCTTTTTCGTTCTCGAGGGTGGGCACGATGCGTGGTACGCATCCAGTAGTTCCCTGGATAGGGTCTCTAGGGACGTTTCTATGTCTTCCGGGGATTTCACTGTGCCCGGACGATTCGCGAGCTTCGAGGTAACTGTCTTTTTAAACTTTTCCCAGTTTGTGTTCCGGGGGTTTCTATGACAGTTATCTTCGGAGAGTGTTCAAATTCGCACTTAAACTGGATGTACCTGTGGCTTGAGAAGGATGGTCTTTCAAGGACTCTCCAGCCAGATACCACCGTACTTGTTCCCGCTACGAGTGTTAAGTCTAGCACGTTTGAAGAGGTGGGACCTACAAAGGTGTATTCCTCTCCTACGTTTGCTACTTCTAGGTTAGTTGATAGTATGAAGTCTAGGAGGGACTCACCTCTATCGTTGATGTCGGGGCTTCCCCACACGTTGTGATGTGCGTTTGCGTCAGTGCCGACAAGAAGTTGCTGGTCCTTCGGGCTGGATTCCGCCACTAGGTGCATCAACTCTTCAGGTGGAGCCGGCCTGTCGTGTGCCATGTAGCAGGAGGCTACCATCAGGCGCCTTTCCTTGCTTTCTAGCATCACCACGGTTAGATCGTCAGTACTGTAATGAGACATAAGGTGAGCATGGATTCCCTTCCGTACGAGTACGGCGGTTCTGTTCCTGCTTACCGATGGTGTATAGAATACGTTAAAATTTGAGGACTTTAGCCCGGCCACAGCATTGCCTGAGGCAACCCATGGCTCCTGGACTAAGGCTATGTCGGCGGGCCCTTGCTCCATGGCAAAGAGGAGCTCCGCCGACGCAATTTTACTTTTGTGAAGGCGAGCTGCAGCACACTCACCATGTGCGTCTGGCTCAGCTCCACTCGACGGGTTGACTACTACCGTCAGGTCACCGTCCTCCCCCTCTTCCTCCGAGTCCAGCGCAAGACCCTGTGCGGCCTCCACAATGGTGTCCAGACCAAGGTCCTTTCCACCCTGTGCACATCTTTGTCCTCGGAGTGGCGCTTTCTCAACCGCAGGTAAACACTGCCCATCCCCCACGCCATCTTCCCGAATCTTGGTATAGCAGGTCCTCTGCCTCCTTGCTGATCTGGATGATCGCACTCTGGCCCCCTCGTTGGGTAGTGGGCTCCCATGTGCAGAATCTTCTAGTTAGCCGTTGGCACGTCGGGGTTCTCTCTGTAGCAGCTTCAGCGCACGGTCCCCTTGGATTACGATGGGGAAGAGTACCTTTGCCTTTGGTATGGACGGGATTAGCTTCCTGTCCACCACCTCCAGCTTGGCCCCCTCCCACAACGCTTCCAGTTGGCAGACCGTTTGCGTCAGCCACTTGAGTGTAGGGTCGTCCATACATTTAAGTATTTTCACCCCGTTGAGCCACCCTGCACCATCGAACGTGGGCATGGGGGCCGTTGAGTCCTCCTCCATTCTGGCGAACAGCGCATCCACGAGCCGCGCGTGCACCATCTTCCACCGCGCCGCCGTTATTTTGCCATTCTCTTCGCTCCGGTCTATGAGTGCCACGATTAAATGTCGTTTGGTCACCTCACTGACCTTCGCTTTTAGGGGACGTTTCGCCTGTTTGGGTGTGGGGGCTGCCACCTTAGGCCCGCGTTGCCGCTTGCTCACCGGAGTGTCGTTCTTGGCACTCTCGGTCGAGCGTTGCCTTTTGGTGGCGATACTCTCCTCCACCTTGTTGGCAAATCCCTCCGTCGATGCCTTCATCTGCGGCATCTGCGACGAGCCAGCCCTCCTTTATCCGTCCTTCGGCCCAGGTCATTTTGGCCTTCTCCTCCTCGAGAGGTCCTTCTTTGCCTGGAGCCGTCCCACGATATTGACCCTTTGTAATGCGCCTTCGCCTTCTCTGAACCTGGAACGCTTCGGCCCTTCCCTACGCGGGGAGCTGGAACCTGGTTCCGGGGAGCGGAGAAGGCTATCTTCTCCGTCTTGGTTACAGAGAGCACGCTCTCCAGGTCCGAATCTGTATCGACCACGGCACCTGTGCGGCTCAACCTGGAGTGAGTCGTTTTTGTGGCAGTAGCATTGCAACTGATATGACCTGCTCCCGTCATATCAGAGGTGTGGCCACTGGCAACACGCAGAGAGGATTGCTCCTCCCCCATGCCCGCCAGTGGTAGCAGCCACGCTTTCCACCGACGTTTGGGTTGACATCCCAACCCTTGCTTTATCTTCCGTCCGCTCCATTGTTGGCCCCAGAGGGTCCATGCTAGTTAATATTTTACGGGGGGACCACCCCTAGCGTTTTATGCCTACCCGCCAGGCACCTCCAGCCATGGCCATGGTTCAGTTCCCCCAAATTTTTGGTCAGGAAGACCTGGACCTGGCCTTGGCTGACACTAATTACCCGGACAAACAGCAATGAAATGCATCCCGATTCGGGATATGAGTGCTACTGCCCATGCCGGCACCCTCTGGGAGGGTTCAGCTGGAGGAGTTTTGCCAGCCATAGTGTGGGTACCAATAAAACCCCAACAGCCAGTGATTGAATCCATGCAGTGCATCTCTCGTGTCTCTCGTGTTTGTTCAACAAACAGTCAGTATCGACCGGCCTCGCTGATTTAGACGGACAGAAACAGTTCATTACACCGTACTAGAGGGAGTAAGGTCTATGTTACTTGTGGTAAAAGTAGAATGTGCAACGCATAAAAGAAACGTTTCCGACCTCATAATGTGTATATATTCTTTATCATCAACAACAGCCGAGTGGTATGGCCATGTTTGTCTGCCTGCTCGTCTTAGCCTAGATTTGGTTTTAACTCATCTGCAATATCGCTGCTGCGGTGTATTTCTAAATTACACTGCCTCCACACGAACAACAAAAAATATGTGGCCGGCACAATTAAAGATAAGATTCAAATGTGAGTAAAAAACGCAGTATCCGTATAGAATGATCAAATCTACCAGAATGCCGAATCTGGTTCAGATCGTGTTATTATAATAGCAAGAATAAATAAATGATTTTCTATGCACTCGCATGCAGCAGCACCCCACCAACAGATGGCGCCAGTAAATTCGGCAGCGATTACGGAAAGTACCGAAGAATATCTTCTTTCTCCCTGATGCATTCTAAGGTAGAGCGCACGGGGAACAACGGGGGACAAAGGTCATGGAGCAGACCAACAGCCACCCCCCACCGCCTAGACAGTGCACCCCCAAAACGGGGCTCTGGCAACCGAGTATGGGCAGTATAACCCACATCGGCGAGCCGGAATTATCGATGCCAGTCGCCAATTAGCTGCCCCAAAAAGGTGTCAGCCAGACCAAACAAAATCCAAGCAGCGTCTGCGTCTGCGTCTGTATCATATTGATCGGCAGTAATGAAACCTGGCAGGAGGTCTAAAATCCAAGAAGCCTGGCAGTAGGTCTAAAATGCGAATGGAATGGTAATGTCTTCTTATAACTTAATTACTCCAGGTGGAAATCCGCATCCCGCGCTAGGGCACGGATTCTGGAGGCCCCAAGGAACATTTCCCCAAAACTTACTACGCCGGTGGCACACTTAGCCGACAAAGCAAGGAAAATCTACAGCACAACGAAACAGCGGCTTCCTAAAAAGCCCCGAACACCGCCAGGCCGCCGACTAGCATCCTCAGCGCCCCCTATGAAACAAAGCTCGATGCGCAGCTTTGCCAGCGGGTCCACGCAGGACGACACAAAAGACGCTGAGAAGCGAAAGAGGCCGCGAGACCCTCTCCCTCCATCGGGCGGTGAGAGGAAACTTCCCCCGAAGAGGAGCAGGACCAGCGCCAAGACATCGACGAGGATGGGCTGGATTTGAACGATCCTATGCACCAGGTGAATGAGGAAGGGTCACAGGTGATTAATATGGCCATCTGGAGGAGTGATTGGACGCATGAAGGAGCTGCAAGTGGAGGTCAGGACCCAGCTGAAGGCGCCATACCGAAGGAAATGGCACCGGCAGGAAAATGCCGGGTGTACTGCCATGCTGCCAGGCTCCCTGCCGCGGCTGGACAACCCTAACGCTGACCCAACAAACCCAAAAGCGGCAAAGGCAACGCCCCCGAACAAGACCCGCAGGAACGCACCAACACCACCAACCCAGA
This sequence comes from Drosophila obscura, assembly GCF_018151105.1. Taxonomy (NCBI): domain Eukaryota; kingdom Metazoa; phylum Arthropoda; class Insecta; order Diptera; family Drosophilidae; genus Drosophila; species Drosophila obscura. Next base: position 170,712 of record NW_024542823.1, on the reverse strand, counting down.
GATCATCCCCTATCCCCGGGAAGCCTCCAAAAGGGCAACCCGTAAACAGGCAGAACGACACCAGACAAGGCGAAGAAAAAGAGCGATGACCAAAGTGCAAAGCGCCGAAACCAACCCCATGCAGAAATGAACAAGATCAGAGGACAGCGACTAAGCGCAAGACGACAGTCAGACCAAACGCAGTGCTGGTCCGGGCTGCACAAAGAGAGACAACGTACACGACATCCTCAAGCTGGTGGAAGGCAGCACCCACACTCTTCAAAGCAAGTGCCACAGGCCTAAGGGAAAACTGCCTCTGGGGAGCTGTCTACTCAGGATGCAGCAACCCTCCCAACCCAGCCACCCAGTAGTCCAAAGCGGCCACATAAGAAGCGCTTGGTGACAAGGCAGCTGTGAAGGCCATGCAGGAGACAGTCGCGATCGAAGTCCTCGACCTTGACGAGCTTACGTCCAAGCGAGGAGGTATGGGAGGCAATAGCCGCAGCGATCGGCGACGCCCACCGCCACTCAAGTTGCCCCCTACATGTGGGGAGCCTATGGGGCTACACAAGTAGCCACGCAGAATCTCCAGCCCGCCATCGCACAGAAGCTCCTCGACCTTGGCGATGTGCGAAGTCGGTTGGGTGGTGAGCCGCATACGACGACGGCTAGCGCCAACCCGGTGCTTAAAGTAAATAGGCCTACGGATACACCGCAACCAGGTGCAGATCCAAGCGCCCCGTGACAGGGGACGCTTGCTACAACTCTGGAGGAGAGGGGCACAACACAACCAGTGCGGCGATCCACCAAAGTGCCTACTATGCCCTGGCAACCATGAAGGCACCCGCTCACAGCCACACACGGTCCTCAGCCGCGCCTGTCCCGAGTACAAGAAGGCCATATGTAAGCTGATTGATGGTTAAGCTACTGCAGCTTAACTTCAACTACTGCCGAGCTACTCAGGACCTGCTGGCTCAAACAGTTCTGGACGACCTGACATAGCTTGGCGAGCCGTGTGCGAGCAAACACGACGGAGTCTGGCTGCAAAGCTCAGACGGTGGAGCGGCAATCTAGAGCTGCGGGTCCCAACCAGACCAGCTCACGCACAGAGCATCAAAGGTGGGCTACGCAAAGCCAACACAATGGCATTTATGTATACAGCTGTATAAACACGCAACAGGAGTACGAGGCAGTAATCCGCTACTTCGCCAGCGATGCCAACACAGATCCCCGGTCCTAATAGCGGGCGATTTCAACGCATGGGCCACGACCTGGGGTAGTGCCAGAATTAGCTGAGGGACACGCTTCTGGACGAGTTCGCAATCGTAAACACTGCCCATCCCGGCCGGCACCCTCTGGGAGGGTTCAGCTGGAGGATTTTCGCCAGCTTGTAAGGATACCAATAAAATACCGACAGCCAGTAATTAAACCCATCCGTGCATTTCTCTCTGTCTCTCGTGTTTGTTGCAACGAACCGTCGGCCGCTGAGCCAGCCTCGCTGATTTAGACGGACAGAAACAGTTCGTTACACCGTACTCAAAAAAGAGTTAAGGGTATATTATACTTGTGGTAAAAGTAGATGTGTGCAACGCATAAAAGAAAAACGTTTCCGACCTCATAATGTGTATATATTCTTTATCATCAACAACAGCCGAGTTCTGCCTACATCCTAGCCTAGATTTGGTTTCCAGACTCATGTGATATCACACTGCTCAAGTGTATTTCTAAATTTCGCTTCCTCCACACAAACAACGAAAATCTGTGGCAGGCACAATTTTAAAGATAAGATTAGAATATAGATAAAAAACGCAGTATCGTATAGAATGATCCAATCTACCAGAATGCCGAATCTGGTTCAGATCGTGTTATTATAATAGCGAGAATAAATAAATAAATTTTCTATGGCTAAGCTTCCCCCTTCGGCGCTGCAGCGTTTCTTTCTTTATTCTTCTATCGCTCAACATCCGTGCAGTGTGCACTCCCTGGCTGAGGTACTAACCATACAGTATATAGATGTGCCAGTTCATACAACAAATGTAGCGCAGCTGAATGTTCTGTCCCAAGGTCCTCAGGTCTTCGGCTAGTAAACCTGGAAAATCGGGTCGTGGACATGAGGCATTCAGCTAGCTTACCTGATGCATTCGGGTCGAGGAGCTTAGCCATTTGGCATGTTGTCGATGTGTTCAACTCCATGACGGGATGCAAAAGCACGCCGAGCATTGCAAATGTATGTTATACACGGACACGAAACACGGACACACGCAAGGATCGTTTTGATCAAGTGCGGACCCGCTTCCTTCGTCCTGGGGTAGTTGATGGATTATCCTCTCTGAGTCCACCCTTTGCACTCTCTCTCTATATGTGCCTTTCACGTCTTTTTTTGTTGCACTTTAATTGTTGCTTTAATGTTTCTTTTTGCCGGCTCCACTCTCACTGCAAATTCACTCGTCATGCCAGCTGATCAGCTGCATAGCAGTGATGAGCAACGGAGAAAACCGAAAAGGCTACAGGAAAGCTCCGGCACAGGACGGAGCCCTCGATGGAATGCAGCAGCCCACCAACAGATGGCGCCAGTAGATCCGGAAGCGGTACAAATGTACCAAAGAATGTATTTTTTCTACCTGATGCATTCTAAGGTAGACACACGGGGAACAACAAGGACAAAGGTCATGGAACAGACCGACAGCCACCCCCCACCGCCTAGAGGTGCACCCCAAAACGGGGCTCTGGCGACCACATCAGCAAGCCGGAATGAAATCTTCGGCCGCCGATGCACTGCCCCAAAAAGGTGTCGCCGACCAAACAAAATCCAAGCAGCGTCTGCGTCTGTATCATATTGATCGGCAGTAATGAAACCTGGCAGGAGGTATAAAATGCAAAAAACCTGGCAGTAGGTATAAAATGCGAATGGAATGGTAATGTCTTCTTATAACTTAATTACTCCAGGTGGAAATCCACATCCCGCGCTCGGGCACGGATTTGGAGGCCCCAAGAAACATTTCCCCAAACTACGCCGTGAGGCTTAACCGACGAAGCAAGAAAATCCTAAGCAACGAAACAGTAGGCTTTCTAAAAAGCCCCCGAACCCTACCATCCTCAGCGCCCCCTATGAAACAAAGCTCGATGCGCAGCTTTGCCAGCGGTCCACGCAGGGACGACACAAAAGACGCTGACAGCCGAAAGAGGCCGCGAGACCCTCCCACTCCATCGAGCAGTGAGAGGAAAACTCCCCCGAAGAGGAGCAGGACCAGCGCCCAAGACATCGACGAGATGGGCTCAATATTGGACGATCTTATCCACCAGGTGAATGAGAAGGGTCAGAGGTCGATTAATATGGCCATCAAAAAGATGATTGGACGCATGAAGGAGCTGCAAGTGGAGGTCAGGGACCCAGCTGAAGGCGCCATCGGAGGAAATAGCACCGGCAGGAAAATGCCAATGTTACTTGCCATGCTGCAGGGCTCCTGCCCAGGCTGGACAACCCTGACGCTGACCCGACGAACCCAAAAGCGGCAAAGGCGACGCAAACGACGCCAAGAGCCCGCAGGAACGCACCAACACCACGACCCAAAGATCGTACTATGCCGGGAAGCCTCCAAAAGGGCAACCCGTAAACAGGCAGAACGACACCGACAAGGGCCGGAAAAAAGACGATGACCAAAGTGCAAAGCGCCGAAACCGACCCCATGCAGAAATGGAGCGAGGTCAGAGGACACGAGCTAAGCGCAAGACAACAGTCAGACCAAACGCAGTGCTGGTCAAATGCACGGAGGAGACGACGTACGCCAACATCCTCAAGCTGGTGAAGGCAGCACCCACGCTCTTAGGAGCAAGGTCCAGGTATAAGGAAAACTGCCTCTGGGGAGCTGCTACTCAGGATGAGCAACCCTCCGACCCAGCCACCCAGGAGCTACAGACAGCCATATAAGAAGCGCTTGGTGACAAGGGCAGCTGTGAAGGCCATGCAGGAGACAGTCGCGATCGAAGTCCTCGATCTTGACGAGCTTACGTCAAGCGAGGAGGTATGGGAGGCAATAGCGCAGCGATCGGCGACAACATCACCGCAACCAGTTGCCCCGCACATGCGGAAAGCTATCGGGCTACACAAGTAGCCACGCAGAATCTCCAGCCCGCCATCGCACAGAAGCTCCTCGACCTTGGCAAGGTGCGAATCGGTTGGGTGGTGAGCCGCATACGACGACGGCTAGCGCCAACCCGGTGCTTAAAGTGCATGGCCTACGGATACACCGCAACCAGGTGCAGATCCAAGCGCCCGTGACAAGAAACGCCTGCTACAACTGTGGAGGAGAGGGGCACAAGCACAACCAGTGCAGCAATCCACCAAAGTGCCTACTATGCCCTGGCAAGCATGAAGGCACCCGCTCAGCAGCCCACTCGGTCCTCAGCCGCGCCTGTCCCGAGTACAAGAAGGCCATATGTAAGCTGATTGATGGTTAAGCTACTGCAGCTTAACTTCAACTACTGCCGAGCTGCTCAGGACCTGCTGGCTCAAACAGTTCTGGAGCAGAATATAGACCTAGCTATACTTAGCGAGCCGTATGCGAGCAAACACGACGGAGTCTGGCTGCAAAGCTCAGACGGTGGAGCGGCAATCTGGAGCTGCGGGTCCCAACCAGACCAGCTCACGCACAGAGCATCAAAGGTGGGCTACGCAAGAGCCAAGCACAATGGCATTTATGTATACAGCTGTATACACACGCAACAGGAGTACGAGGCAGTAATCCGCTACTTCGCCAGCGATGCCCAAGACAGATCCCCGGTCCTAATAGCGGGCGATTTCAACGCATGGGCCACGACCTGGGGTAGTGCCAGGAATACGGCTCGAGGGACAGCGCTTCTGGACGAGTTCGCAATCGTAAACATTTGCCTCTTAAACACAGGAAGCGCCCCGACGTATAGCAAGGCAGGTCATGAGTCTATCATCGACCTATCTTTTGCAAGCCCTGAGATCGCATGCCATTCCAAGTGGCAAGTGCTGAGCGTGTACACACATAGCGACCACCTAGCGGTGCTGACGGACGCAGAGACCCAGGAACACCGCCAGGAGCCAAAGAGCAGTACAGACAGGCTACAAGGAAGGAACACTCGAGGCGCGTACCTCTCTGCAGCAGAAAGCCTAACAGCCACTGGGGACGCCGAAGCATGTGCGAGCGCCATCTCAAGGACCGTCATAGCGGCATGTGATGCAGCCATGGAGGGAAGGAAGATCGGAGAACGCAGGCTGCGCCCAGTACCATGGTGGAACGAGAACATCGCGCAAGTCAGGAGGGAGTGCTGCGCTAACCGGCGCGCCTACCAGCGATCTACAGGCAACCTGCAGTTTGGTTGCAACGGAGTGGCAATCAAGACCAAACGGAAAGCTTCCAGGAGCTCTGCGATGCGGCAGATGCCGAACCCTTCGCGGGAGCATACAAGCTGGTCATGGGAAAGCTCAATAGACAACCTATGCCCAAGTGCCCCACCCAGTTGAAGGAAATAGTCGACGCCCTCTTTCCCTGGCAGCCACCACTTCAAGATGAGGACTGCGAGGAAGACGTCTATCAGGCAGCCACCATCATTAAGGTGAGAGAGGTGCTGAAGGCAGCAGCCAATCTAAAGAACGGCAAGGCGGCAGGCCCCGATGGAGTCCCCAACGCGGCCCTGAAATGCCTAGTTAGCGCCCACTCGGAAGCATTCACGAGAATGCATAACCAGTGTGTAGCGGAAAGGAGAGTACCACGAGCTTGGAAACGCCAGAGGCTTGTCCTGGTACCCAAGCCGGGCAAGGACCTAAGCGACCCATCGGCATACCGACCACTATGCATGCTAGATGGCATGGAGAAAATATTCGAGAGACTGGTATGCAACTGACTCGAGGCGGAACTGACAGAGCGACAGGGCCTCTCCGCTCACCAGTACGGATTCCGGAAGAAGAGGAGCACCATAGACGCTATTGAGATGGTCACCAGACTGCCCAAAGAAGCCATTGCAGAACGTGATGGGCTGGAGGCACGAAGAAATACTGCCTGGTATGCATGCTAGATATGCGGAATGCCTTCAATACAGCCAGCTGGAGCAGTATACTCGCGGCTTTGACTCGGAGGGGCATATCGCAGTACCTTACACGGACGCTGAGGAGCTACTTCACGGACCGCGTACACGGACGAGGGAGCGAAAATATACACCATTACCGGCGGTGTGCAACAGGGCTCGGTCCTAGGGCCGATGACATCCTGCGGCTGCACTACCAGATGGGTACACGCTCGTCGGATTCGCTGACGACATAGCGCTCGTTACAGTAGCGAAGGGAGTACAAGAGGCAGAAGCGAACTGCAACGCAGCCATCAAGAAGATAGTAGACTGGCTCGCACAGAACAGACTTTCCCTGGCCGAAAGAAAAACGGAAGCGGTGCTAATAAGTAGCAGGAAGAAAGTAGAATAGGCATGCGTGAGGGTAGGAAACGTCGCAATACGGACCAAACCAGCCCTAAAGTACCTAGCGGTAATGGTAGACCACAGGGTAAACTTCAAAGCAGACCTGGAATACGCCAGCGCGAAGGCAGCTACAGCAACGGCGGCCATAAGCAGGATGATGGCCAACACTGGAGGACCACGGCAGCGCAGCAGACAGCTCATCGCCGGTGTGGTCACCTCTTCTTCTCATGCCCCCGCTTCTGGCAAGAGTCAGCGAGGCTAGGGCGGACGCTAGCGGAAGTCAACGTTGACATCCTTACAGAGCAGATGCTAGCAGTCGCCAACATGGCAGCATGCGTGATGAAGGAGCTGCGCAGGCTGGAGCGCAGCCGGACCGGAAATACGGCTGCCCCACAGTCCGCACCGCGAAGTAATGCCTAGCGGCAGTCCCGCGGTAACGGAACCATTCACCCACACCCGTGCCTACCCACACCAAAACCCCCCCCCCCCCCACACCACCCCTTCCAACCTATCATTGTTACTATTAATTTTTAACACGTTGTTTTCCCATTAAAAAAAAAAAACGGACACGAAAAAATATGATTGTTTGTGAAACCGGTTTTGCTTGAGGTTCCAGGTTACGTAAATGTGTGTGTGCCACGTATTCTCACGTAATAAGCGGGGTTTTTTTATTTAGGTTTTGATGTTTGAAATGTTTGGTTTATTTTGTTCTGAGTTTTCATACCATACCCTTTGCCTTCTAATTTTTAAGAATTATGACACTTTTTGAAGAAGCTTGCCGCATAATATCAGTAGAACTGTTAATTTGTATAACCTTGTATAGCTTATATGCTATTATATTTTTATGTTGGAATAAAAAAATGAGTAAACGGATATAAATACGTAAAAATATAAATAAAGAACATACTTACTTTCATGGTGGACGTGATAATAATCAACAACGTAGACATTGATATTGACAATCGTTCTGCAGTTCAGTGCAATCTATCAAATTTATTTGCAATTATATTTTAAATTCAAAATGCGGATGTGAATGACTCTCGATTAAATGGAAATTATACACTATGTTTTTTATGGATATGAATGAAATGATTCAAATACAAAAACTTTTTAGTAAAGATATATTAAATTATATAGAAGACTTTGGGGGTTGGTGAACGAGCGAAGCGAGTAAGCAGGGGGCTTTCCCACTAGTAAAATATCAAAATAAAAGCTGTTATTGGTTATATATATTTTTCAGAGAACTTTTTATTACGATAAAATAATATACGTACATATATCTTTCTATATATGTATATATGCAAGGAAATGCAAATAAATATATGAGAAGTATAAATTTATTGACAAAGTTGAAAAGTGGAAAGCCGACGGCATTTGTACAATATTCATTGTGCAATTTCAAATGAATCAAACCAATAACAGCTTTTTATTTTATATTTTATTTATTTCCCATGACCACACCCACCCACTCAGCCCATGCGGGCTGCTGCTCCACAAGTTTGCACCCTCAAAACAAAGGTGAAAAAGGAAACGGCCATAAATTGTAGAACCCACTCAAGCACAGTATGTGAGAATCCATGGCACACACAGATTTACAGATTTTAGAGTCATACTCCCGCAAAAATTTGGAAATCATTTTTCCGATTTTGCCCATTTCTCGACTTCTGAGAAAATGCAAGGAACAGCAAAGTTGCACGTCGCACGCTGAATACAGGGTGTTCGGCTAAGCGCCGGCCCATGGCAGCACAAAGTGTAGTTGATCATCTCTTAATCTAATGTCTCTCTTTATAACCGTTTGTTTGCTTGTACTTATGCTCTTGCTGGTGCGTTGCTCTTTCTCGGCGTTAGTCAGCCGCTGTGGGGGAGGCTCATCAGAAAAAGCAGAACACACTTCAAATTCGATCATCACCGTAGTAAAACGTTTGGCTGTCTGGCACAGTGACCTGCCTGCCACAGAGTTCTAAACTAACCCTAACATAAACATATCAACTTCAACAGTCTTGAACCGGCCCCCGCGTCTTCAATCGACCCATCATTAACTCTCGTCATTAAATTTACTCCCCCCGTTGAAGAGCACGGGTCTTTAACATCCTTCTTTGGCAGCCACATTTCCTTTGTTGATCCAGGTGACGTCTTAATATAGCCACTCCGGAAACCATGCCTGACTCAACGAAGAGGTCCAATACTCGTGCGAGGGGGCACTTTAGACTGGTTAACTGAAAATAACACAGGAGAAAGTGGATCTGATGCGCAAGACTGAGACACCTCTCCTGCAATTATCCAGGCCGGCGAGAAAAAAAGGAGGGGGAGATCCTAGCGTTTCCTGAAGCCGAAGTTGAGCGGAAAGATTCCCAAATTGTGAACACGCATAAATGGAGTGTCCTGGATCACCGCAGAATGTACATGAACTTGGAGCTGGTTGCGATTAGACAGTGTTTCCGACTGCTCTGGGTGTACATATCATTTGCGTGCTCTTGGGTTTCCAACCTCTGGCATCTCTGCTCCAGAAACGTGGCGAATTGCTGGCTGGAGGGTATGCTGTCCAACGACGAGCATTCCTCCCACTTGGTTTGTGTGGCGCTGTCCACCTTCTGTAGTAGACTGTGTATTAGGATGCAGTCAGCAATCTGCTCCTTTGTCCCCATACTTTGTAACGCTCGCAGATTGGCATTAACTGTATTGAAAGGGACCGTAGTTGGGAAACAGATGAGGCCTCGACACGCTGCAAGCTCAGAATGTCTGTGACATGTGCCTGAAAGATGAGACGCTTGTTATTAAATCGTTTGCTGAGTAAATCTAGAGCAATAGGATAGCTGGCGTGGCTAAATTCCAGCGACGAGATCGTGTCCAGCGCTGGTCCCTTTAGGCATGATCGTAAATGCTGCAGCTTCTCGACATTCGTAAGGTCAGGGTCCTTATCTATAATGGAGGAGAACATGCCCCAAAACGAGGAATACTGAGCGTAGCCCCCACCGAACTCAGGTAGCTTCAACTCCGGCAGGCGTGGCCGACTTTGCACGACGACCGTAGTTGGGGCCTCTCCTACATGGTCCGCCCGCATTGTTGAACATGGTAGCATTGTGGGCTGCCGCTTGTTTAACTCTCGCTTCATGCGAATCTCCAGCATGACCACGCACTCGTCAAACTCATCCCTCAAGGGACTACCGATCTCATCGAGATCAATCTTCTCCAGGGCATTATGGTGCTCGTTGAATGAAGCTACAAGATCCGCTTGCAGCTTCAGCCTCACGTTCAGCTCCTCCTCACTGAGCTCGCCAATCCTCTCCTTACCGACGGCCGTTTCGATTCTCCGTGCCGCCCCTAGCATGGATTGCACCTTGCGCTTGTAGAATGCAGCTTCCGAATCGACGAACAATGGTGAGGGGGGCAAGATCGAAGGGGTGCTATTAGAAGCCATCGTGTATGTTCAATAGAAAAGCTGGGCTTAGAGTCACTGAGAGAGTGTAGAGGTTAACAGCCGGTGAATAACCTCGAACAGTTTTACACGAACTGTACAATCGATCGCAGCGTTTAAAAACACACAGTCTTGCAGTTTTACAGAGCAGCAGCGAGAGCTAACAGTTTGAAACGCACTGCACTTGTGCATCCGACAACAACAAAGGCATGCACACTGAGAGCACAAACCGAAACGAAACAACAGCAAGCAAGCAGACCGCAAAGCAGATGACGCGAGAACCGTTTCTGTTGCTTGTGCACAAACGATGAACCGAAACACCGTGGTTCAAAGCGAATTTATCCAACGAAAATGTTTTTTGTGATACAATTTAAAGAGTTTATGTTTATATCACGTCGGGGTCACCAAATGTTGAGCTACTGAGCTTCTTCAGTAGCGTTGTTTGCAAGATTATTTAAGAGACGATGATTGTTCAGTTAATATATTCACAATTTATTTTACTTAAGTTAATGTATATGTATTATCCGAAACTAGCGAAAGGTGTGCGAATTTAATGACGAGAGTTAATGATGGGTCGATTGAAGACGCGGGGGCCGGTTCAAGACTGTTGAAGTTGATATGTTTATGTTAGGGTTAGTTTAGAACTCTGTGGCAGGCAGGTCACTGTGCCAGACAGCCAAACGTTTTACTACGGTGATGATCGAATTTGAAGTGTGTTCTGCTTTTTCTGATGAGCCTCCCCCACAGCGGCTGACTAACGCCGAGAAAGAGCAACGCACCAGCAAGAGCATAAGTACAAGCAAACAAACGGTTATAAAGAGAGACATTAGATTAAGAGATGATCAACTACTCTTTGTGCTGCCATGGGCCGGCGCTTAGCCGAACAAAAAGTCTTATAATTGTCAAAAATTCGAAGGCAAAGGGTATGGTATGAAAACTCAGAACGAAAAATAAACCAAAAATTTCAAACAGCAAAACCTAAATAAAACGAGAAGGATCGTGTGAGTCGCTTCTGGGGACGCGACTCTACTTATACCCGTACTCAGTCAGTATATACATTTTTGAGCTTATGATTTTTTAGAATTTAAAAAATAAAAATAAAAAATTTTTTTTTACATTTTTTTGCTACATCTGTTATCTACATCTAAATCTACAATGTATTTTCTAAATCTAAAATGTAGATTGTACATGTACCATTTAAATTCTACATCTCCTCCGCTAGGGGTTACTCGCGCACTGAACGCGGCAGAGTGTGCGAGCGAGAAAGAGAATCAGTAGCGTAGGCAGTGCTGGAGAAGGAGAGGAAACCAACAGAAAATTAATTTCTTCATTCTGGCTATAATTATAATCCGATCTAGTTCAGATTCGGCAATCAGGTAGAAATGGTCATTCTCTACTATACTGCTTTTTCAGTTTTATCGTATCTTTAATTATTTAATTGTGCCTGCCACTGATTTTCGTCCTTTGTGGGGCGGCAGGGGGCGGGGCGAAATTTTGAAATACACTCGTATCAGTGTGATATCACATGAGTCTTGGAACCAAATTTGTTTTCATTAGCTCTTATAGTCTCTCAGAACTAAGCGCTCATCAAGACGGACAGACGGACAGACGGACGGACGGACGGACATGGCTATATCGACTCGGCTATTGATGCTGATCAATAATATATATACTTTATGGGGTCGGAAACGTTTCCTTCTCTGCGTTGCACACATCCACTTTTACCACAAATCTAATATACCCCTTAACTCTTTTTTGAGTACGGGTATAAATACACGCACAATACGTGAGAATACGAGGCACACACACATCTACGTAACCTGGAAACCTCAAGCAAAACCGGTTTTACACACACTCATAATTTTTCGTGTATGTGTATATCAGAGGCCGGCAGCGTCGTATGCACTGTGCATAGAAAAAAATTTCGGGCAGCGCAGTCGGCACACGTACAGCATAAAGACTTCGTGTGGTTTCGTTATTCTGCCTGATGACGTAGCGGCAGAGAAAATTCTGCTCTGCTGACGTCGCGGCAGAGACACATGCTTCGGGCTATGCACAAACGGCTTCATATTCTGCTCGCTTGCCTCAGCGCCAGAGAAGCATTCGTGTGCTCTATGCACAATTCTTCGGCTTTCGCAGCGGCAGAGAAATAAGTAACGTATTTGACTTCGTGTCTGTTGTTTTCGAACACAAACGCACCAAAAAAAAAGTGTGAGTCTGTGTGCCGACCCCTGGTGTATATACATACATTAGCAATGCTCGGCGTGTTCCAGTTCGAAGAAAATTCTGACCACCTAGTTTTTCTGAAAATTATATTTTTGTTTTATTGCTGAATTCGAATAATATTTTGCATTTAATGGTTTAAATTTAAGGAAAAATAGACTTAAGTTGACATCATATAAACTGCTAGCCGTTGCAAAATAAATGTGTAATTAATTGTGTGTTAAAGCATAGTATCCAGCACCGCGGAATCGAAAAATTCCTGTCAAACTCCATATAAAAAAAACTGTGACAGGAATTTTTAGTTCACGTTTTCCTGGAGTGTGTATCCAGCAACACTAGCGGAATCCACAGATTTATATCGATAGTTGCCAATCGGGACCGTGTGTGGACTGCGACAACAGCTGATGCCCAGCTCAGGAATATATACTTTACAATTCTTCCTGAAGTGAATGGTGCAAGATGTATGCAAAAACTGTCCCGCAAACCAAAAAGAGAGATGAAAATTATTCTTTTTTGTTGTGCAACAATATATGCCGACACCAACGCAATCACTTCATCATCAGAGTGCATATTTTTCCTTTTTTAATTTCAGTTGAATTTCACAATTGGCTCTGTTTACAAAACACATCTGATTCATCAACCCTTTTTTAGCTATGTTCCACACCCTCACGGAATAACTTCCGTGGTGCTGGAGACAGACCTTTATAAAAAACGAGAAGGAACGTGTGAGTCGTTTCTGCGGACACGACTCTACTTATACCCGTACTCAGTCAGTATATACATTTTTGAGCTTATGATTTTATAGATTTCAAAAAAAAAAAAAAATTTTACATTTTACATTTTTTTGCTACATCTGATATCTGCATCTACATATACAATGTCTATTCTACATCTAACATGTAGATTGTACATGTTCCATTCATATTCTACATCTCCTCCGCTAGGGGTTGCTCGCGCACTGAACGCGGCAGAGTGTGCGAGCGAGAAGGAAAATGAGTTGCGTTGTTGTTTGATGAAGGAGGGACAGGGGAAGCAACTGAAAATTAATTTCTTCATTCTGGCTATAATTATGATCCGATCTGATTCAGATTTGGCAATCTGGTAGATATGGGCAATCTCTACGATACTGCGTTTTTAGTTTTATCGTATCTTTAAAACTGTGCCTGCCACAGATTTTCGTCCTTTGTGTGGGCGGAAGGGGGCGGGGCGAAATTTTGAAATACACTTGTAGCAGTGTGATATCACATGAGTCTGGAAACCAAATTTGGTTTCTCTAGCTCTTATAGTCTCTGAGATCCAGGCGCTCATCAAGACGGACGGACGGACAGACGGACGGACAGACGGACATGGCTATATCGACTCGGCTATTGATGCTGATCAATAATATATATACTTTATGGGGTCGGAAACGTTTCCTTCTCTGCGTTGCACAAATCCACTTTTATCAGAAATCTAATATACCCCTTAACTCTTATTTGAGTTTTTTTTTTTTTTTTTTTTTTGAGGTAGTGCTTCTATTTTTCACATAACTTAAGTATTTTATATCTGGTTGCATAGAACTTTGCAGTTCTAAAAAACTGACAAACGCAGCTATAAATCCGACCTAGACTTTTTGAATTTGCAGCTTACCGCCTGGAAGATATTAAGCTTTCAAATTCAAATTTCATCATTTTTTGCGGTATTATTTTTCGAAATTTTTACTTTAAAAACTCGGAAAAGTCAAAAAAAAATTAATTCTTGGCCAACATTTTTGGTTTTAGATAGACGCTTTAATTGGGCGTCGTTTAAGCTATTGCCCATCGTAATCTATGGATAAGCGGTCAATTTGGACCAAAACAACTCAAAAATAATTTTACCTGAAATTAATGCTTTTTTTTTCACATAACTTAAGTATCTTACATCTGGTTGCATAGAACTTTGCAGTTCTGAAAAGCTGTCCAATGCAACTATAAATTTTACCCAGACACTTTGTATCTGCAGCTTAACGTCTGGAAGATATTCAGCTTTCAAATTCAAATTACATCATTTTTTTGCGGTATTTTCTCCAAAATTTTGATTTTAAAAACTAGGAAAAGTCGAACAAAAATTTTTTGGCATGCATTTTTAGTTTTAGATAGACGCATTAATAAGTCGTCATTTAAGGTTTTGTTCATTAAAATCTATGGAGAAACGGTGGAGCTAAAATTCATTAACCAAACCTCAAAAGTGAAAAAATAGACAAAAAATACTTTTTGGAATGTTGCGGGCCCAACTGCCAATTGGAAACTAAGCAAACGAAAAGGGGTTGAATTTTTGGTAAAAAGTATTTTTTGTATTTTCACTTTAAAGATTTAGTTAACGAATTTTAGCTCCACCGTTTCTCCATAGATTTTAATGAACAATACCTTAAACGACGACTAATTAATGCGTCTATCTAAAACCAAAAATGTTGGCCAAGAATGATTTTTTTTTCGACTTTTCCCGATTTTTAGTTCAAAATTTCAAAAAATAATACCGCAAAAAATGATGAAATTTTAATTTGAAAGCTTAATGTCTTCCAGGCGTTAAGCTGCAGATACAAAACGTCTGGGCCGGATTTATAGCTGCGTTTGTCAGCTTTTCAGAACTGCAAAGTTCTATGCAACAATATAATATACTAAAGTTATGTGAAAAATAGAAGCACTTCCTCTGAAAAAAACAAGAAAAAAATATCAGATTTCAAAAATTCTTTAAAAAAAATGACACCATAAAAAAAATAATAAAGTACTACAAAAATTTTTAAATCCCGAAATCTATCAGAAAAAGTCATTTTCGTTCACAGCCTAAATCAAAAGTTAAATTTTGTCGAGTAGTGTTATTCCTGAAGTGAATGGGGCAAAACTTTTCGCAAAACATAAAAAGAGATTATTCTTTTTTGTTGTGCAACAATATATGCCGCCACCGACACAATCACTTGATCATCAGAGTTCATTCTTTTTCCTTTTTTAATTTCCGTTGAATTTCACAATTGGCTCTTTTTACAAAACACAGATGATTCATCAACCCTGTGTTAACTATGTTCCACACCCTCACGGAATAACTCGAAAATTCCTGGCAGGAATTTTCCGCGGTGATGGACCCAGGCCTTAACGTTATAGCCTTTTCACACAGGCTACCATCCACCATCCATTTCGGGGTTGGTCCGTAAAGTTTTGCCGTTCCGAAAATTTCCCAGTTATTCCACCATCCATCTGGGATGTTCCTAATTCGCACATTTCTGTGCGGTATTTTTTCGATAATTGTCAAATGCAACCATAAATATTTTACATTCACAACAAATCGGAATTCACTACGAAAATGTAAACAATGACAGACAGGGAAATGGTAAAAAACAACAACAAAACATCTGATATGTCAGAATTCTCCCAGGCACAAAACTCGGCTTTTGGAATTTCCCCTGGAATCCTCTCATTTATGAATACTCTGCAAAACTCATGCAATTGTACACGCTATGGGCTGACAGCCTTCCGACTATTCTGTACTCAGAAAAAGAGCCCAAATTATACGGCTATACAAAACTTAGCTTTAAAAACGCTTCGTTGTTTTCGGGTAAATCTTTCCCCAAAATGTCCGAAACCGCTTCTCAACAAACATAGAATATATATTTGTACTTAAAACATTGATTGGATATAGTAGAAGCAGTCACAGATGACCACGTTTCAGTGTTTTCAAAACAGATATCCATTCCAAAAAATTCTCCTTTTCAATGTTGGCCTCATTATCATCATTCATGTCCAGCAACATGATTAGATTGTGCAAGAATATATTTTGGTACAGGATCACATTCACAACCATTATAATATTATTAATAAAATTAATTTAAATTGTAAAAGTAAACATATTTTCCGCCACACCAAATTGTGTGCATCAGCTGTTTTTTATGGATGGTGGATGGTGCCAGTGTGAATCGGTGAATCACATCTTTAAAAAATTCCCACCATTCCCCCAGGGTGGGCTCAATGTGTCGAGGGTATTAATGTCTAAAAGAAAAATATTTCTTTTCATAGAACTGGGTCTTCAGGTTGGAAATTCCTTAATCAAATAAAAAATCATTATAAAAATCCTTGTTCACACGATGCTTATAGTGAAAGAATTTTTTTTATATGTAAAAACAAAAAACCAAAGTGGAGTCAGAAGTGAACAACGAGTCTGATGTCATTCTAAGCATCGTGCGCTTTACTCTTACTTCTTGTATTTGCCTTCTTCTAAGGTGATATCTGGCTAGTAAACTGGCAATTGGAATTTCTCTTTAATATCTGTTCAACTTATAATGCAAACACTTTACGTTTGCTAGTTACAGAAAATCGCAAAAAAAAGTTTGTCAAGGCTGTCATTAAACACTATATTGAGCAGGCAACCAAAAAATTTGTTGTTTTGAAATTGCTCACAAATTATGATCAAAGAGTAACCAAATGCAAAAGATATTTTAGGTAACTTTATACAAAATTGTCTTTCTCAGATCCCTAATGAAAAATAATAAATTTTATGTATTTAATAATTAAGTTGACATTCGTTTTGGTAGCTGAAACAATACAACCTTAAAGAGTTTTAACGTTATTTTCCCATTTTAAGCAGAGAAGTCTAAAAAAACCTTCTGTAAAATTTGGTTTTTTGGAGTACGATACTTTCGCGAAAATGCGTCGATTTGCGTTGCACACATCCACTTTTACCACAAATCTAATATACCCCTTAACTCTTTTTTGAGTACGGGTATAAATACACGCACAATACGTGAGAATACGAGGCACACACACATCTACGTAACCTGGAAACCTCAAGCAAAACCGGTTTTACACACACTCATAATTTTTCGTGTATGTGTATATCAGAGGCCGGCAGCGTCGTATGCACTGTGCATAGAAAAAAATTTCGGGCAGCGCAGTCGGCACACGTAAAGCATAAAGACTTCGTGTGGTTTCGTTATTCTGCCTGATGACGTAGCGGCAGAGAAAATTCTGCTCTGCTGACGTCGCGGCAGAGACACATGCTTCGGGCTATGCACAAACGGCTTCATATTCTGCCCGCTTGCCTCAGCGCCAGAGAAGCATTCGTGTGCTCTATGCACAATTCTTCGGCTTTCGCAGCGGCAGAGAAATAAGTAACGTATTTGACTTCGTGTCTGTTGTTTTCGAACACAAACGCACCAAAAAAAATGTGTGAGTCTGTGTGCCGACCCCTGGTGTATATACATACATTAGCAATGCTCGGCGTGTTCCAGTTCGAAGAAAATTCTGACCACCTAGTTTTTCTGAAAATTATATTTTTGTTTTATTGCTGAATTCGAATAATATTTTGCATTTAATGGTTTAAATTTAAGGAAAAAATAGACTTAAGTTGACATCATATAAATTGCCAGCCGTTGCAAAAAAAATGTGTAATTAATTGTGTGTTAAAGCATAGTATCCAGCATCGCGGAATCTAAATATTATTGTCAAACTTTAAGCATAGTATCCAGCACCGTGGAATCGAAAAATTCCTGTCAAACTCCATATAAAAAAAACTGTGACAGGAATTTTTAGTTCACGTTTTCCTGGAGTGTGTATCCAGCAACACTAGCGGAATCCACAGATTTATATCGATAGTTGCCAATCGGGACCGTGTGTGGACTGCGACAACAGCTGATGCCCAGCTCAGGAATATATACTTTACAATTCTTCCTGAAGTGAATGGTGCAAGATGTATGCAAAAACTGTCCGCAAACCAAAAAGAGAGATGAAAATTATTCTTTTTTGTTGTGCAACAATATATGCCGACACCAACGCAATCACTTCATCATCAGAGTGCATATTTTTCCTTTTTTAATTTCAGTTGAATTTCACAATTGGCTCTGTTTACAAAACACATCTGATTCATCAACCCTTTTTTAGCTATGTTCCACACCCTCACGGAATAACTAGCAAATTCATGGCAGGAATTTTCCGTGGTGCTGGAGACAGACCTTTATAAAAAACGAGAAGGAACGTGTGAGTCGTTTCTGCGGACACGACTCTCTTTATACCCGTACTCAGTCAGTATATACATTTTTGAGCTTATGATTTTATAGATTTCAAAAAAAAAAAAATTTTACATTTTACATTTTTTTGCTACATCTGATATCTACATCTACATATACAATGTCTATTCTACATCTAACATGTAGATTGTACATGTTCCATTCATATTCTACATCTCCTCCGCTAGGGGTTGCTCGCGCACTGAACGCGGCAGAGTGTGCGAGCGAGAAGGAAAATGAGTTGCGTTGTTGTTTGATGGAGGAGGGACAGGGGAAGCAACTGAAAATTAATTTCTTCATTCTGGCTATAATTATGATCCGATCTGATTCAGATTTGGCAATCTGGTAGATATGGGCAATCTCTACGATACTGCGTTTTTAGTTTTATCGTATCTTTAAAACTGTGCCTGCCACAGATTTTCGTCCTTTGTGTGGGCGGAAGGGGGCGGGGCGAAATTTTGAAATACACTTGTAGCAGTGTGATATCACATGAGTCTGGAAACCAAATTTGGTTTCTCTAGCTCTTATAGTCTCTGAGATCCAGGCGCTCATCAAGACGGACGGACGGACAGACGGACAGACGGACATGGCTATATCGACTCGGCTATTGATGCTGATCAATAATATATATACTTTATGGGGTCCGAAACGTTTCCTTCTCTGCGTTGCACACATCCACTTTTACCACAAATCTAATATACCCCTTAACTCTTATTTGAGTACGGGTATAAAAAACAGTGCTTTTTTTTTATATTTTTAGTCTTGAGTATGCAGCAAAATGAGCGGAATCCACAGATTTATATGATAGTTCTCTATCGGGACCGTCTTTGGACTGCCTTAACAGATGATGCATAGCTGAGGAATATATGTTCAACAATTACACTAGTCAACACTAGAATTAGGCTGTGGCCCAAAATTTAGATTCTTATAGATTTCGGGGTTTAAAAATTTTTAACGAATTATGGTTTTTATACCCGTACTCAAAAAAGAGTTAAGGGGTATATTAGATTTGTGGTAAAAGTGGATGTGTGTAACGCAGAGAAGGAAAATTTTCCGACCCCATAAAGTATATATATTCTTGATCAGCATCAATAGCCGAGTCGATATAGCCATGTCTGTCTGTCCGTCCGTCCGTCCGTCCGTCCGTCCGTCCGTCCGTCCGTCTGTCCGTCTGTCCGTCTCGATGAGCGCCTGGATCTCAGAGACTATAAGAGCTAGCGAAACCAAATTTGGTTTCCAGACTTATGTGATATCACACTGCTACAAGTGTATTTCAGAATTTCGCCCCGCCCCCTTCCGCCCCCACAAAGAACGAAAATCTGTGGCAGGCACAATTTTAAAGATACGATAAAACTAAAAACGCAGTATCGTAGAGAATGCCCATATCTACCAGATTGCCAAATCTGAACTAGATCGAATCATAATTATAGCCAGAATGAAGAAATTAATTTTCTGTTCCTTCCCCTGCCCCCTCCTGAACACAATAACACAACTCATTTTCCTTCTCGCTCCACACTCTGCCGCGTTCAGTGCGCGAGCAACCCCTAGTGGAGGAGATGTAGAATCTAAATGGTACATGTAGAATATACATGTTAGATGTATAATATAAATAGTATATGTAGATGTAGATAACAGATGTAGCAAAAAAATGTAAAATGTAAAATTTCTTTTTTTTTTAAGTTCTAAATAATTATATGCTTAAAAATGTATATGCTGACTGAGTACGGGTATAAGTAGAGTCGCGTCCCCAGAAGCGACTCACACGTTCCTTCTCGTTTTTTATGGTGTAGTTTTTTTTTAAAGAATTTTTCAAAATCAGGTTTTTTTTTTTTGTTTTTTTTTAGAGGTAGTGCTTCTATTTTTCACATAACTTAAGTATTGTTGCATAGAACTTTGCAGTTCTAAAAAACTGACAAACGCAGCTATAAATCCGACCTAGACTTTTTGAATTTGCAGCTTACCGCCTGGAAGATATTAAGCTTTCAAATTCAAATTTCATCATTTTTTGCGGTATTATTTTTCGAAATTTTTACTTTAAAAACTCGGGAAAAGTCGAAAAAAAAATAATTCTTGGCCAACATTTTTGGTTTTAGATAGACGCTTTAATTGGGCGTCGTTTAAGCTATTGCCCATCGTAATCTATGGATAAACGGTCAATTTGGACCAAAACAACTCAAAAATAATTTTACCTGAAATTAATACTTTTTTTTTCACATAACTTAAGTATCTTACATCTGGTTGCATAGAACTTTGCAGTTCTGAAAAGCTGTCCAATGCAACTATAAATTTTACCCAAACACTTTGTATCTGCAGCTTAACGTCTGGAAGATATTCAGCTTTCAAATTCAAATTACATCATTTTTTTGCGGTATTTTCTCCAAAATTTTGATTTTAAAAACTCGGGAAAAGTCGAACAAAAATTTTTTGGCATGCATTTTTAGTTTTAGATGACGCATTAATAAGTCGTCATTTAAGGTTTTGTTCATTAAAATCTATGGAGAAACGGTGGAGCTAAAATTCATTAACCAAACCTCAAAAGTGAAAAAATAGACAAAAAATACTTTTTGGAATGTTGCGGGCCCAACTGCCAATTGGAAACTAAGCAAACGAAAAGGGGTTGAATTTTTGGTAAAAAGTATTTTTTGTATTTTCACTTTAAAGATTTAGTTAACGAATTTTAGCTCCACCGTTTCTCCATAGATTTTAATGAACAATACCTTAAACGACGACTAATTAATGCGTCTATCTAAAACCAAAAATGTTGGCCAAGAATGATTTTTTTTTCGACTTTTCCCGAGTTTTTAAGTTCAAAATTTCAAAAAATAATGCCGCAAAAAATGATGAAATTTTAATTTGAAAGCTTAATGTCTTCCAGGCGTTAAGCTGCAGATACAAAACGTCTGGGCCGGATTTATAGCTGCGTTTGTCAGCTTTTCAGAACTGCAAAGTTCTATGCAACAAGATATAATATACTAAAGTTATGTGAAAAATAGAAGCACTTCCTCTGAAAAAAACAAGAAAAAAATATCAGATTTTAAAAATTCTTTAAAAAAAATGACACCATAAAAAAAATAATAAAGTACTACAAAAATTTTTAAATCCCGAAATCTATCAGAAAAAGTCATTTTCGTTCACAGCCTAAATCAAAAGTTAAATTTTGTCGAGTAGTGTTATTCCTGAAGTGAATGGGGCAAAACTTTTCGCAAAACATAAAAAGAGATTATTCTTTTTTGTTGTGCAACAATATATGCCGCCACCGACACAATCACTTGATCATCAGAGTTCATTCTTTTTCCTTTTTTAATTTCCGTTGAATTTCACAATTGGCTCTTTTTACAAAACACAGATGATTCATCAACCCTGTGTTAACTATGTTCCACACCCTCACGGAATAACTCGAAAATTCCTGGCAGGAATTTTCCGCGGTGATGGACCCAGGCCTTAACGTTATAGCCTTTTCACACAGGCTACCATCCACCATCCATTTCGGGGTTGGTCCGTAAAGTTTTGCCGTTCCGAAAATTTCCCAGTTATTCCACCATCCATCTGGGATGTTCCTAATTCGCACATTTCTGTGCGGTATTTTTTCGATAATTGTCAAATGCAACCATAAATATTTTACATTCACAACAAATCGGAATTCACTACGAAAATGTAAACAATGACAGACAGGGAAATGGTAAAAAACAACAACAAAACATCTGATATGTCAGAATTCTCCCAGGCACAAAACTCGGCTTTTGGAATTTCCCCTGGAATCCTCTCATTTATGAATACTCTGCAAAACTCATGCAATTGTACACGCTATGGGCTGACAGCCTTCCGACTATTCTGTACTCAGAAAAAGAGCCCAAATTATACGGCTATACAAAACTTAGCTTTAAAAACGCTTCGTTGTTTTCGGGTAAATCTTTCCCCAAAATGTCCGAAACCGCTTCTCAACAAACATAGAATATATATTTGTACTTAAAACATTGATTGGATATAGTAGAAGCAGTCACAGATGACCACGTTTCAGTGTTTTCAAAACAGATATCCATTCCAAAAAATTCTCCTTTTCAATGTTGGCCTCATTATCATCATTCATGTCCAGCAACATGATTAGATTGTGCAAGAATATATTTTGGTACAGGATCACATTCACAACCATTATAATATTATTAATAAAATTAATTTAAATTGTAAAAGTAAACATATTTTCCGCCACACCAAATTGTGTGCATCAGCTGTTTTTTATGGATGGTGGATGGTGCCAGTGTGAATCGGTGAATCACATCTTTAACAAATTCCCACCATTCCCCCAGGGTGGGCTCAATGTGTCGATGGTATTAATGTCTAAAAGAAAAATATTTCTTTTCATAGAACTGGGTCTTCAGGTTGGAAATTCCTTAATCAAATAAAAAATCATTATAAAAATCCTTGTTCACACGATGCTTATAGTGAAAGAATTTTTTTTATATGTAAAAACAAAAAACCAAAGTGGAGTCAGAAGTGAACAACGGGTCTGATGTCATTCTAAGCATCGTGCGCTTTACTCTTACTTCTTGTATTTGCCTTCTTCTAAGGTGATATCTGGCTAGTAAACTGGCAATTGGAATTTCTCTTTAATATCTGTTCAACTTATAATGCAAACACTTTTCGTTTGCTAGTTACAGAAAATCGAAAAAAAAAGTTTGTCAAGGCTGTCATTAAACACTATAATTGAGCAGGCAACCAAACAATTTGTTGTTTTGAAATTGCTCACAAATTGTGATCAAAGAGTAACCAAATGCAAAAGATATTTTAGGTAACTTTATACAAAATTGTCTTTCTCAGATCCCTAATGAAAAATAATAAATTTTATGTATTTAATAATTAAGTTGACATTCGTTTTGGTAGCTGAAACAATACAACCTTAAAGAGTTTTACCGTTATTTTCCCATTTTAAGCAGAGAAGTCTAAAAAAACCTTCTGTAAAATTTGGTTTTTTGGCGTACGATACTTTCGCGAAAATGCGTCGATTTGGTCGGGAACGTTTCCTTCTGTGCGTTACCCACATCCACTTTTACCACCAATCTAATATACCTGGTCGAGCCCAGTCTCTTTAACAGTTTTTCAATGGCATTCGTTGACAATTCCTGATATTCCTCGATCCGCTCGATGTCGACTCTTGCTCTTTCGGTTTCTTAGAAAAAAATTATTTTAGTGATCATAAATTTCCATTAATTTCGGATCGATGCTATCGACTGCGCTTTTGTTAATTTACATAATGTAGTTAGCGCCAATTTCAAATTAGTTAACAGCTTCATGTAGAAATGCTTTAAATGCTTTTAACTTATATATTAAGTGACTTCAACATTCTCCCCACCTTGGAAGCTCCTTCCAAGATTAAGTTCATCTGTATCGGTCAGCATTGGGAAACTCTTGTGTACGTTGCGTTTAAAAAGTCCAGTCTTGGTCTTGAGAGTTACAACCCGAACTGCACCATCAGCTTCCGGGTCTAATTCGGTAAATCTTTCCAGCAACCAAGGACCAGTGTGCCAAGCTAGATGTTGTTGGCTACAGTCTTCCACTTGGTCCGCTTTTTCAGCAACGTCAGATATTCGGAAGACCAGCGGCTCCAGAACATGTTGTGTAAAATTATAATGCGTTTTCAATGGATGCCCATAGAAAGTTTCAGCAGAGCTTCGTTGAATGGTTTCACTTGCGCATTCAACCAGTCGGCCAACCAGGAAATTGTATTTGTATTTATTATATAAGGTTTATAAGGTTTTATAAGCTTTTTTCACAGGTAACGCTTCCTTTTTTCACCTAACTCTAATATCTTACGTCTGGTTGTAAAGACTTTGCTATTTTGAAAAAATAATTAAAACAGCTACAAGGTAGGGTTAGGTTAGGTTGAGGCGGCTGTCGGGATTGTCAGAGACCCGACACACCTAGGCCGGTCTCGGCCCGTTGTGATACCGCATATACGTTCCCTTCTCCCTCGTGAGACCCTATGTTATCCATTATCCCATCCGGATGCCCTTATGAAGCCTGCGATCCGTCTGGGACTGATTGTAGACATGTCCGAAATGTCAATTAGAAAAGGAGCGCCCAAGTATTGCAGTCTCCTTCTACTGAGGGCCGGACAGGAGCAGAACAGGTGTTCCACAGTCTCCTCCTCGTCCTCATCTCTACAGCTTCGACAGAAGTCGTTATATGGGGCGCCCAGCCTGTTTGCTTGTGTGCCTATTAGCCAGTGTCCCGTAAGGGAGCGTATGACTGAGCTGCACCTACTCCTACTGAGTTTGCAGAGCTCATCGGTGCGCTTCCTATTAATGCTAGGCCATGTTTGCCGAGTTATGCGACATAGTGACACGGTTTGCCATCTGTCATTTATTAATCGCTTAAAATGTTCTTTTATTTTGAGCTTGCAGGTGGCCATTGTCATACGAATATCCTCCTTATCATGGAAAAGGGGGATTGTTGTACCAGCTCTGGCCAGCTCGTCCGCTATGCAGTTGCCTTCAATGTCCTGGTGGCCCGGGACCCATATTAGGCTGATGACGAACTGATAAGCCATCTCATGAAGAGATTTGCGACAGTTTGCCACGGTAGCCGAGCTTGTTGTTATCGCATTCAGCGGTTTGATCGCAGCTTGGCTGTCACTGTAGATATTTATATGAGTTGCCGCAGGGGCTAGTTCCTGAAGACAGCTCAAAGCTTCCTTGATCGCTATGACTTCCGCTTGGAAGACACTGCAGTGATCCGGGAGCCTGAAGGATTGTCTTATGTTCAGCTGTTCGGAGTAGATTCCTCCTCCGACCTTGTTGTCCAGCTTTGAGCCATCAGTAAAGATTCGAATGGCTCCCTTTGGACCAGGTGGTCCCTCAAGCCAGATTTTTCTGTGAGGGATGATTGTTTCGAAGGGGGTATCTGTATACTCCCTCGGAACGCAGTAGTCCGTTTTTGTGGGGACGATTTTGTTTCCATTTAGGATGGACGCATGACCGGTGTGATGTGACACCCATTGGTCAGAGTCTCTAAGACGGATTGCTGCCATTTCTGCCTGCTCCTTACCTGCAAGGTCAAGGCTCTGCAGGCATAGGATAGCATTTAGCGCATCCGTTGGTGTTGTGCTCAGAGCTCCACTGATGCATAGGGCTGCAGTACGCTGCACCTTGCCCAGTTGTTTAGTGATGGTCCCCTTCGATAGGGCAGGCCACCACACTGCGACTCCGTAGAGCAGTATTGGTCTTACTATTGCTAGGTAAATCCATTGGACTATTCTTGGGTTCATGCCCCATTTTAGCCCAATGGCCTTCTTGCAAGTGTAGAGGGCTATCGTAGCCTTCTTCACTCTGTCTTTGATGCTCAGGTTCCAGCCAAGCTTTTTGTCAATTACCAACCCTAAGTAACGGGCAGTGTCGCTGAAGGAGAGCCTGCATCCGTTTAGTATTAGGGGGTTGAGGGACGGGATTTTTGATTTGGTTGTAAACAACACAAGTTCCGTTTTAGAGGGATTAACTCCCAGTCCACGCGACTCTGTCCATTCTGACAGTCGCGCGAGCTTTGCGGTCATTAGATCGCAGAGTGTTTGAGGGAATTTTCCCCGAGAAAATAATGGCAACGTCGTCCGCGTATGCTACCACCTTGCAGCCCCCCCCCCTTCCAGGTCACACAGTATCTTATTGACTGCTATGTTCCATAGAAGGGGAGACAGGACACCACCTTGCGGGGTGCCTCTGTTGACATACCTAGACTGAGTGGACGATCCCATTGATGATGTCACTGTCCTGCATGTGAGCAATTGATCTATGAGCATCACCAAGTGACGATCCACTCCCAGGTCAGTCAGGGCCTCTGTGATGGCTCCTGGTATGACGTTAAAAGCTCCCTCAATGTCTAGGAAAGCGATTAAGAAGTATTCTTTGACGTGTAGAGATTTCTCTACCGCCGAGATTTCTTCATGGAGTGCCGTTTCCGTGGATTTTCCATTTCGGTAGGCATATTGGCCGCCTGACAGCCACTGAGGATTTATGGTTGTTCTTAGCTGCAGCCCGACTAGTCTCTCAAAGGTTTTGAGAAGAAAGGACGATAGACTTATTGGTGTGAAGTCTTTTGGGGTTGTGTGTGAGGGTTTCCCTGCTTTGGGGACAAAGACTATTTTAGCCTTTAGCCAAGCGCGGGGGATTTTTCCCACTGTCAGTATCTTCCTGAAGATACTTTGCAGCCAGTTGATGGCCATGTCCCCGGCTTTTTGTAACTGAGCCGGAATGACTTGGTCCGGGCCAGGCGATTTGAAGGATTTAAAGCTGTTTACTGCCCAGCTAATATTCCGTTTTGTGAGGATGTGCACCATCGAGGTTTCCGGCCTTCACTTGGGGTGTCTGCCGGCTCGATGGTCGTATACCCCAGGAAAATGAGTATCGAGTAGAATGTGTAGGGAGTCCTCACTAGAGTTTGTCCACGTACCATCCGTTCTCTTGAGATATCCAACCGAGGGGGATGTTTTTGACAGGATCTTGCGTAGCCTTGAGGCTTCTGACGTGTCTTCAATTTCGGAGCAAAATTTTTGCCAAGAGGCCCTTTTTGCTCTCCTTGTTTCTTTTTTGTATAGGGTTAGCTTACTTTTGTAATTTTCCCAGTGCGCTTCCTCGCTGCTGCTTTTGGCTCTGTTAAAGAGAGTCCTGCAGTCTTTCCGGAGGGTATCTATATGTTTAGACCACCAGGGGGGTTTCTTTTTCCCTCTTGGTTTGGTTGAGGGGCAAGCTGCCATGAAGGCCTTATTGCAAGCTTCCGTGAAATTGTCCACAAGACGATTAAGATCGTCTTGTGTGTCCGGGCATTTTGTGGCTAGGGGGGGAAGTAATTCCTCCATTTTTGCACTATATGTATCCCAGTTGGCTTTCCTGGGATTAGTTGGACACTGGTAAGCCATCACCCGCCGCTTCACCGGAAGGTTGAGCAGCCGCAATATTGCTTAGCTGCCCTACCATGGTATCAGTTTTTGGTGTTGGCTTTCCACCCATCCCAGGTTTGGGATGGGACCTACCCGGATTCATACCCGCGTCCTTCACCGTGCAGGTCTTTCCTGCGTCTGAGCGGATCGGGCCAGGCCTTTGGGCCGCTGCCTTCTCCCGCTTGGGATTTCTCCCTGCAGGCATTTGGAAGGGCCTCTCTCGTTTTTGTTTTTGTTGTTGTTTATATTTTCGTATTTTTCCATATAGATCCCACGAGCTGCAGAGAAGGGGAACGGTCCACCCCGGCAGAGCTCTGCGTTACCCGGGTAAGGCATAATTAGAACAGGGGGCTGCCAAGTGAGCTCTCCGTTCACGACTGGGCTAGTTTTATACCGGGCCCCCAGCCAGGCTGACTCTTGGCACGGGTCGAGTGACACCTTAGTCCGGCCCGGTGTGAGGTGAGTGTTGGGGCTGGGATGTGGGTAGGTATTGTGTAGGGATGGGATTGTGTGAGCTACTTAATGAGAGGCGGCACCACAAGCGCATCGTCAGTGTTGCTGCGTCGCGAACACCCGCTGGCTGTCCGGGACTGCTTATTTCGGTACACTCCCTCAGAGCCAACTTAGTTGCTACTCTTTGGGATGCCCGCTTATTCGCAGCTGACCTACCCACTAGGGTAGGCCGTTCGCTATCCGCAACCTGCGACCCGTCCGGTGGCCTCAGCTAGGCCCCCTCTGAACCACCTCAAAGCCCAATAGGATCATCGGAGCTACAAGGTAAGCCCAAACACTCTGTGATTTTAGCTTACCGTCTGGGATATATACATTGAAATGTAAAAATTATGATTTTTTGCGGTATTTTTAATGAAATATTGGCGTTTCTGATGTACGCGTTTTGAGAAAGACTGCATTGTTTTGGTTATGAGATTTAACAGAGGGTATACAGAATGTTGGTGCGATTTAGTTCGATAATAACGGACATTCGGACTCTTTATTACTTAATCTTTATTATCTTTATCTTTATCTTTATCTTTATTATCTTTATTATTTAATCGTCTATTAGCAGGCATAAGTCAAACAAATAACTCAATTGATTGTTTCGTCGATATCTCGAGCTTAGAACTGATCTCCGACTTCGCCTACTACGTCAGAAAAAAATCTATTTTTTCGCGGCAAATACGAAAAAAGTCGTTCTTAACTGATGAAATACTATAGGTACAGTTTTCACTACAGTTTTAAGTAGATCACTAAATAAATCCCAACTAAAATTTCACAAATGTATACTTTTGCTTAATTCAGTAGGATTTTTTGGGATAACACTGTCATATAGCTTCCACAGTAAAGAAGTACATATATATGTATCTATTAGGCTGGGCAAAAATTTGATCAACATTTTTTTTGTTTTTTTCAAGCGTACACACCCTTCTTCTATTCTTTGATAGTAAATAAAATTATAAAATTTACTTAAAATTTTTTGTTTCATGTTTTGGTTTTGGTTTTTGGTTAAATATTCATTAAAACGAGAAGGAACGTGTAAGTTCTGGGGACTCGGCAGAGTGTGCGAGCGAGAAAGAGAATGAGTAGCGGATTTCTGGCTGAAGTAGGTGGGGAAAGCAACTGAAAATTAATTTCTTCATTATACCCGTACTCAAAAAAGAGTTAAGGGGTATATTAGATTTGAGGTAAAAGTGGATGTGTGTAACGCAGAGAAGGAAACGTTTCCGACCCCATAAAGTATATATATTCTTGATCAGCATCAATAGCCGAGTCGATAGGCCATGCCTGTCCGTCTGTCCGTCTTGTTTGACGCATGGATCTCAGAGACTATAAAAGATAGAGGAACCAAATTTTGTTTCCAGTCTCATGTGATATCACACTGCTACAAGTGTACTTCAAAATTTCGCCCCGCCCCCTTACGCCCCTGCAAAGGACGAAAATCTGTGGCATGCAAAATTTAAAAAATACGCTAAAACTATATATATTGTCTATATTATGGCCAAATCATAGTGGTACAGTAAATCGTATTATTTTTTGTCACTTGCACCACCCACTGTTTAACATTATCATCTACATATGTACATGTATATGCTCCCACACAGCAACAGCCTATGCAGCCGGTCTCTCTCGTCTTCATCTGCCTTTCTTTCTTTCCTTCGCTTTTACTCTCGCTCTCTCGGTCTCCCATTGACATTAGGGCAAGGGAAATTCGGCCCGCCTGGCCTTTGATAAGTCTTGATCTAGCACTCTCTTCTTGCACATCGTCTATTGCACATCGAAAAGTTCTTCAACAAGACATCGTCTTGAACCGACCCCCCGCGCCTTTAATCTGACCCCGTCTTGAGTCGTCGTAATGCTGACTCCAACCATTTTCTATCCTCATATTCTCTGTATCGCATAATAAACTTCGCATATCGAACAATTTAATATTCAACAATCATCGACTTTTTAATAATTAGATCGCACTACATACGTTACTGAAATAGCTCATTAGCTGTTTCCATTTTGTATTATTTCATGAACAATTTTTTCTGAATTTAACAAAATTTACATAACAAAGAAATTATCCCGACCACTTCCAGGAAAGACAGCCAAATTTTATAAATGCTTTATCAAAAGGATCATTTGCCAAAAACCTTCTACAAATTGTTATTATTTGGCGTCGTGATAATACGCGCGTGAAATATGAATGGGTATTTGATGCTAAACAGGATGCTACACTTATTTCTACTCTTCCAACTGAAAGCATAATAAATAAAACGAAAAAAGGACTCACTCACAAAATTCAAAAACTATTAAAGGCATCAGAAGCTTTAAGCTACGAAGCTTTTGTTCAGGTAATGTATGTCACTGCACATATTTTCATATAAGCTTTAAAATTAAATATTAATTAAATTTCAGAAATTGTTGGACGAGCATTCTCAAGGAATTTTTAGTAAATGGATAACGCACTTACTATATTTAGTTGACTATTTATCTGAAAATTTAGAGGACGAGCACCTTTTTGCTGCTTTTTCGCTGTTAGGAACCATTGGATTTATGTTTGGTGTCGGATATATATTGATGTACTTCGTTAGAGCTGAAGAGGAACAGCTAAAGGCTCAGGGACATCTTGCTAATGTGACAAGTAAGTGTCATATAATTATATTCCATTTTGGATACAAATTACAAGATTTGTCTACTGTCAAACTAATTCATATTCTCAAATATTTATCAGTGGGATGTATGATTAATTAAAATTGTTGAATATTATATTTTTAAAAATTTATACATTATTAACACTGCGACTGTGCGAAACTGTTAAAAGTACTGTGCACGATAAAAAAATTTGGTTATTGGCCGAAATACTCATTACTTCCCCATACTTAAAGATAGCAATATAACCCTAAAATCTTTTTTAAAAATTAAAAAACTCGATTTGTTGACTGTGCGAATTTGCATAATTTGTACTAGGCTGAAAAGTCGATGACCTGAGGCCGAATGGTTGCCTAAGATCGCCAGGAGGTGAGTGACCGAGCATTTTGTGCTATCTTTGCTGATTGCGAAATAATGCAGAATGGGTAGAGTTGTTGATCGAGAGTTCTTAATTTTAATAATTGCGTGCGTTGCTATTGTATTTTCCGGGGTGCTGACGCACCGCTATTTGTGAGGAGAAACGTGGCCAGAGCCATGGTTCGGTGTCTCTGCGTATATCAGTTTGATTTTTGTTCCCGAACGGCGTAGATCCGTTGCCACTCCGCTGTTTGTGACGAGACATGGCTAGAGCCATGCCAAGTGGAGAAATGCTCGTTGTTGTATAGTATGGAGCACGTGAACGATATGTACACAAATAGCAGACGAAAACACTGTCTACTCGCAACCAGCCGTGTTCAGCGTGATGAATCGCTCTGGTACAATGATTCCATGCCGTGCCCAGCTTTATTCTGGATCATAGGTGCATCTCATCTCATCTCTTCTCAACAGTTTCAGGCACAGAAGGAAGAGTCAGATTTTTCGGTGTCTGGACACTATTGGATGCTGAGCTACCGCGCCTTCAAGAACCCAGGTTAGGATGAATAGTTGCAGGAGAGGTGCCTCAGTCTCGCAAGTTTTATATTAAACCTCTAAAGTCGCCCTCGCTGGAGTAATGGCACCTCTCATCGAGTCGGGCATAGTTTCACAGCAACAGCTGAACAACATGGCTGCCAGAGAAGGATCTAAAGGATCTTCAACGGGCGGAGTATGTTCGGAAGCAGCGCCGTGCAAAAGAGGGTGCATTTGCATTTGCCCTAATTTAGGGGCGCCGTTCATGATTCCAACCTATTAAACTAGGTTAGGTTGAGGAGGTTGTCGGGATCTCCAGAAGCCCGATACTTTTTTCTACACACAACGTTCGCCGGGTCCGCTAGTATAAATATAATAAGAATTCCAGTTTTCAAAAGTAGGTTTTTAAAAAAGGATGTTTTTATTTAACAGAACTTATATTAGTACTTAGATATGATAGTGAATTCCCCAACTCAATGTTAGAAAGTCTCAAACGAAACTGTCTTTATATTCTCGAGCTATGGATCTCGATACCTTTGTTGGGAAGCTTAAAGCTTATCTTCATAAGCTTTCGACTTCGGCTGATATTTCGTCTTCGTATTTGAGCAGTGATGGCTTCGGCTGAGAGAGGAGAAGCTGCAGTTGTGAGAGGCGTTGTTTTGGCGAAAGCGGCTGATAACACACTCGACAAAATAGACCTTTTTCTTGCCTCTGTGGACCAAAACGACTTTTTATACCCGTACTCAACAAAGAGTTAAGGGGTATTTTGTATTTGTGTAACGCAGAGAAGTAAACGTATCCGACCCCATAAAGTATATATATTCTTGATCAGCATCAATAGCCGAGTCGATATAGCCATGTCTGTCTGTCCGTCCGTCCGTCTTGTTGAGCGCCTGGATCTCAGAGATTATAAGAGTTAGGGTAACCAAATTTGGTTTCCAGACTCATGTGATATCACACTGTGTAAGGAAGCGATCTAGGCCGGGGTACAACTCTCAGTCACGCCAGGGTCGAAATTACAGAAATATTTATAATTTGCCGGGACTCCGAGTCTTGAGCCACCAACGGGGCGGAGAGTGGGTCTCGTGGCGGGGAATCGTGGAATTGTTCCCAGGAGGCACCTGGGCAGTCGCCGGGCGGCACCTCTGGGAAGCTACGGGTGGGAAATCGGGAAAATTATTCCCAGAAGGCACCTGGGCAGTCGCCGGGCGGCACCTCTGGGAAGCTACGGGCGGGGATCAGGAACATTATTCCCAGAAGGCACCTGGGCAGTCGCCGGGCGGCCCCTCTGGGAAACTACGGGCGGGCTACGGGGAACATTATTCCTAGAGGGCACCTGGGCAGTCGCCGGGCGGCCCCTCTGGGAAACTACGAACGGGAAATAGGGAACATTATTCCTAGAGGGCACCTGGGCAGTCGCCGGGCGGCCCCTCTGGGAAACTACGGGCGGGAAATCGGGAAAATTATTCCCAGAAGGCACCTGGGCAGTCGCCGGGCGGCACCTCTGGGAAGCTACGGGCGGGCTACGGGGAACATTATTCCTAGAGGGCACCTGGGCAGTCGCCGGGCGGCCCCCTCTGGGAAACTACGGGCGGGCTACGGGGAACATTATTCCTAGAGGGCACCTGGGCAGTCGCCGGGCGGCCCCTCTGGCAAACTACGAACGGGAAAGAGGGAACATTATTCCTAGAGGACACCTGGGCAGTCGCCGGGCGGCACCTCTGGGAAGCTACGGGCGGGAAATCGGGAAAATTATTCCCAGAAGGCACCTGGGCAGTCGCCGGGCGGCCCCTCTGGGAAACTACAGTGCGTGGGGAGAAGTATGGAGGAACCATCTGTTGCGCGTATTACCATCGCTGTTCCCTGCTTGCTCAAAAGAAATCCCACACGACTTCACAAAATAATCCCAACAAAAGAAGTCAAGACGGCGATTTTGACGTTTGATTAATTATTTATTCCTGGCCTTTTCCTGGCTCGTGGACCCTGCCTACCGCACCGCTCAGCTGCCCGCCTACTCACGACGGTGAGACTCGCTTACCCTCAATCCTTGCGTTCGAGTTCTTCCTTGTGGTGTCCCCGGGCGGGAGATCGTCGTCCTTTCCTCTGGCCGATGCACGCGTGGAGCCGTGCGTGTCGCCGTTTGCCTTCCGTGCGCGCCGTTTTTTTCCTTGCGCTAACTTTTCGCGCACGTCTGCCCTATTCTGCACTCTAACACCGACTCCCCCACGATCTCTCACGCTCGCCATCTCGAACCTCGTTGCCGGTCTCTCGACTTCGTTCTCCTCTTCGCTATACGCCCACGCTCTCTCTCTCTGTGGGCTCGTAGCTGATATTTGTTGCGGCCGCCGTTGTTCTCACGCTCTCTTGTCGTTTTACGTTGGTATTGGTGGCCGAACTTTGGTTTCGTCTGCTTCGTTCGGGCTCTCTCTCTCTCTGTGGGCTCGTTGCTGATATTCGTTGCGGCTGCTGTTTTTCGCGCTCTCTTGTCGGTTCCACGTTGGTATGGGTGGCCGAGCTTTGGTTTTCGTCTGCTTCGTTCGGGCTCTCTCTCTCTCTGTGGGCTCGTTGCTGATATTCATTGCGGCTGCTGTTTTCTCGCTCTCTCTTGTCGGTTCCACGTTGGTATGGGTGGCCGAGCTTTGGTTTTCGTCTCTGCTGCTGGAGCTTTTGGTTCGCGGCTTGGCTTACCTCGGTTGTGGGATCTTTCCGTTGATGACGCGTTTTAGAGATGCCGTCCGATCACGATTCCCCCCCTTTCCTGAAATCACGAGAATGCAGGTGCTTATTGGCCCTTAGGGTCGTATAATTAAGTCTACGAATGGGGAATGTCAAAGCTTAATCCTAAAATATATAACAAAAATATAAGTATTAATTTAAATTGCGGAGTCCCTCCTGGGGTGTCTCCTTGTAGGAACGGAATGTTGTCCCTTCAGTGGGAATGGCAAGAAAGTACGTCCGTCTGTGTTTCCCTTCATGGGAGAAAATTGTGATGGAGCCGTTTGCTCCTTCACACGCCCTCCTCACTTCGGGGGGTCCGAAGAGTTACCGTGACTGCTCGGCTTCGCGTGATTTTAATGCGAAAGCATCGTCCATCATGGATTTCCAACCGCCTTACCCCTGGTCGGGCCATCTCTTGGCGGAGGTAGACCGTGATGTTGCTTATCAGGTCGATGGGCAGCTGACGGTCAGGCGTGTTAATTCGCCATTCTAATGGGGCTTCTGCCCAGCGGCCCTCCTCCTGTATCATCGCTATCCCTGGGTGTAGTCGGAACAGGCTTAGCAAGTCGGCCGCTTCTTCTAATGCCAGTGGGAGGCTACACTCGGATTCCGGTGAGTCGTTGGCATAGCGTAGTGGCGGCGGTTCGTCCTCCTGGGCTACCGATGGTGGAGGCGTGGCACTGGTAGGGTAGCGTAGGGCTGATGCCCACGGAGCGTCGCCCTGGGGAGCGAAGCTCAGGCTCACGAGGGACGCGACGTCAGACTCCGGCGATGGTGCGTCGTGACGAAGCTTCGCTTCTTTTCCCGGGTCGCTGTGTCCGGCTGTGGCCGCGTAGCGTGAGCCTTCTTCCTGGGGCTCTGTGACTGCTCTCTCTCCACCGAATTCGGCCTGCCTGGGGTTCACCAGGTCCCATTCTGCCCAAAGAGGGTATTCCCAATCGACTGGCGGGGGCGAGGTGACGGTACTGTCACTTGGGGCAACGGTACTTCCTTGATAGCCAGAGTCGATCGCGCCCATCAGGGTGGAAACCGGACTGCCTTGGCTACGTAGGATCGTGTCCTGATCATCGGTGTCCGTGGTCACGTTTTCGTCGTCGACAGCAGGACCATAGGCCCCGAACAAACGACGGTTCAAGGCGGCGACGTTGTGATTGGGGGGTAGTAGGACGCCATTAGTCGCGAAGCGGCCGTCGGGCTCTCTCTCTTCTTCTGCCTCTGCTTCCTGCTCGCTGCACTCGGATATATCCGAGTAGTGGGGACCTTCCTCTCCTTTCTCTGCCTCTGTGTTATGGACCACTGGCGGCTGTTGCTCAAGCCATCCTGATACGGCGGCCAATCGCTGGTCCCGGGGGATTCGCTGGTAGTCGGCGAAGGCTTCTTGTTCCATCCGAAAGCAATCTGGCATCGGATAGCCCGTTGGCCCATATGGGGTGTAGCCGCGACTGGTTGTTGTAGCGTTGTCCCGCGTCGTGTTGGCCGTCCTGCCCCTTGCTTGGTGCCCTCCGTTGGAACGCCCGGTTGTGTCGCCACGTGCTTCTAGGGTTCGGCCCGCTCTCTCGTTATGCCGACGCTTCATGTTCGTCCGCCTAAGGAGAAAACCCCTAGCGGTTACTACCTGCCTGTCTTATATGAATGAAATTGGTACCCTCCCCCTATCCTGCTTGAGCGGTGCTGGTGAGAAGGTTAATACATTGGTTCTTAATCTAATCCCTTAAGGGGATATATACGTATGACAGCTTACGGCTTGTGATTGCCCTTTCGGGGCGAGGACGTTACGGTAGCGCGCTACCGTAAGTGGCCCTCGTGAATCGTTTGTTCATTGAAGCGTCTTTGGTGCCATCTGTGCCGGCTCGTCGTCGTCAACCGCGTGAAACTCCTTCAGGTCCATCAAGCTCGCGGTCTTTCCTTGCCTTCCTTGCGGGGTTTGCAGCCGAACTATATTGGGAGATAAGAATTTGACGATCTTGTACGGTCCGTCGTACATCGGGGCTAGTTTTGCTGCGAAACCGTCAGATGCTTTGGACAAGTGATGTTGGCGGAGAAGGACCATCGTTCCTAGTGTGGGTCGCCATTCTCGTCTTCGCAAATTGTACGTTCTTCTCTGCTCTTGGGACGCCCGTTGAGTGTTCGCCTGCACCACCTTGAAGATTTCCTGAAGTCGCGTTGACTTGTCGTGTGCGGGTTCTGCTTCTTCTCCCATTCCTGGGGTCACTTCATCGTAAAGTGCTCCTGGCAATCGTGGTTCCCGACCGAGTACGAGGAATGCTGGACTAAACCCGGTGGTATCCGAAGCACTGCTGTTGATGGCCAAGCTCAATTCGGGTAGTAGATCATCCCATGTCCGCTGGTCGCCCTCTATGTATTGTGCCATCATAGTCTTGATGGTCCCGTTCGCCCTCTCGGTGGGGTTTTGTTGCGGGGTATACGGTGCCGTGTGTTCCAATGCCATTCCTGCTTGATCGCAGAATTTCCGGAAAGAGCGACTCGTAAATTGAGTGCCGTTGTCACAAACGAACTTCCTGGGTACCCCGAATCTGCTGAGGATCCGTTCCCGAAATGCCTTTTCTAATTGGGCGGTGGTGGCCGTTCGCAGTGGTACCAGTTCCACCCACTTACAGAAGGAGTCGAAAAACACTAGGAGCATTGTGTTTCCATGTGTTGACCGTGGCAACGGACCTACGAAATCTTTTTTTTTTTTTTTTTTTTATTACGGGATTTTATTTATCGAATCTTCCCTATTAGAGACTTACGACAAGTATACAAATCTTAGCCTAATATATTTATTTAATTATTTACACTTAATTACTTAGAGTACGTCCCTAGCTAAGTATTATTGCTGGGTGGGAAGGTCTCTTCGCCGGAGTCGTGTATGGCTAGTGTGCCAAGTTAAAGACTGCGCAAGTCTATTAGGATGGGCTTGAAGCTTGGCCTGGTACTTTGCTTTCACTTTGGCAATTTCATCTTTAACTGATCCTACATTTAAGTCTTTATGGATATTTTCATTCCGTATGTACCATGGTGCCCCAGTAATAGTTCTTAGTATCTTCGATTGAGCTCTCTGGATTATTTCTAAATTACTAACGCAAAAATTTCCCCATAGCTCGGAGCCGTATGTCCAGATAGGTTTGAGAACTGCATTGCACAAAAGTACTTTGTACTCCAGTTTTAGTGGTGAACGGGTGTTTATTAGCCAATGTAGATTACTAGCTTTAAATTTAAGTAGATTTCTCTTCGCTTCGATGTGCTTACGCCAAGTAAGCCTTCTATCCAGATGAACACCAAGGTATGTTACTTCGGTGGTTTGTGGAATGTTGATATTGTTCAGACATAATGGAGGGCAAGTTTGTCTGTTTAACGTGAAGGTGACATGCTTGCACTTTTGCTCGTTTACATGTATCCGCCAGTCTGCTAGCCATTTTTCTAAGGCCACGAGATGAGATGATAAGTGATCCGTGGCCCTTCTTGGGCACTTGGAGCGACTTAATATGGCAGTATCATCAGCAAATGTCGAAGTTGTTGTTAGGCTGTTTGTCGGTAGATCTGCTGTGAATATGATATACAGTGTCGGTCCAAGCACGCTGCCTTGCGGTACACCAGCTTCAATTGGATGATATTCAGAGAGGAAATCTTTGCATCGTACTGCGAAACTTCTTTGCTGTAGGTATGACTCCATTATTCCATGGATGTTCTGTGGAAGTAATATTTTGATTTTGTGGATTAAGCCATCTAACCAAACGCGGTCGAAAGCCTGTGCGACATCCAGAAAAACAGCGGAGCAATACTCCCGTCTTTCAAATGCATTTCGTATCTCAGAGGTTATACGGTTTACTTGTTCAATGGTTCCGTGTTTTTCGCGAAATCCAAATTGGTGAGTCGGGATGGCACCGTTGATGTGTAGGTGTTGTTTGATACGATTCAGGAGCAGCTTTTCAAATATCTTTGATAGGCAAGGCAGTAGGCTGATAGGTCTATATGATGATGGCTTGGACTTGTCTTTTCCGGCTTTATGGATCATTGTGATGACTGATTTCCTCCATTCTTGAGGATAATAGCCCCATTTCATCATGCTGTTGAATATCATAGTAAGAAAATACACTGCACAGCTCGGCAATTCTATGATCATTTTAGGAGAGATGAAATCGTGGCCCGGAGCTTTCTTTTGCTTTGAGATTTGGTCTTTAATGACCCTTGTGACTTCTCCTGTTTGGAATATGATAGGCGGAGTAGCTTCGGGATTGTTGGTTGGTGGGAGCACTAAGCTATTCGTTGCTGGGTGCGGTTTGAAGACGTTTTCTAGATGGAAGGCAAATGTATTTGCCTTCTCTTTGTTGTTGCGAGCCCACTCTCCTGTTTGTGTACGCAAAGGTGATTCACTCTCGATTGGTGGGCATACGCCTGATTTTGCTTTCCACAGTGGGAATCGTTTGCTAGTTGGGGAGAGTTGCTCCATATAGGATATTTGAGCTCGGTTTTTTTCATCTTCTAGGGCTCTGCGTAGTAGGTGGTTGGCTATTTTTAGCCGCTCTTTCGATGCAGGTGATCTGTGTGCTTGCCACTCTCGGCGAAGCCTTCTTTTATCGCGTAGCAGCACTTCAATGTGCCTAGAAATACGACTGCTGTTGGAATGTTTATTAGATGCTAATATTGGTGTTGAGTGTTTTGCCGCCAATGACATTGAGGAAACCAATGCTTCGACTGACCTATCAATGTCATCTTTACAATTAATGTTGGGGCAGCTATCAATATGAGAGCTTATGTACTTCCTGTATTTGAGCCAATCTGTTTTGCTAGAAGTTAGAAAGTGTGGGCGTTCCGAATGCTGTGGATGGTCGTAAAGGTGAAGTAGAATGGGCGAGTGATCCGATGATAGATCTGTTAAGTGATCTACATTAATCTGAGCTTGCAGCACCCTTCGTGTAACTGCAAAATCAATCAAGTCGGGTTGCTTGTTTGGATCTGTGGGCCAATATGTGGGCTTGCCCGGAGAGATAAAGTCTAGCTTGTTTCGTGGGGTTATTATAGCGTTATATAGTTGTCTTCCTTTCGGGTTGGTAAGGTTAGATCCCCAATGGGTGTGCTTGGCATTGTAGTCACCAGCTGCTATAAATCGGTAACCTAGTAGGTCGAAGAATGTTACAAATTCTGTTTCGGAAATGCAGAAGCGTGGTGGGCAGTATACTGCGGCTAGGTTTAGGTAGCCGCTCTGAATTTCAATATGAATTGCTGTTGCCTGTAGATAAGGTGTAGCAAATGAAGGCAATGGATAATGCCTAATGCGATTCTTGATCAGAACGCCAGTACCTCCATGTGCCTTACCATCGGGATGATTTGTCGCATAGAAGTTATAGCCATTGAGGTGAAAATAGTTTTTATTTGTTAGGTGAGTCTCTGATATGAGCATGGCGTCAATGTCGTGTTGAGCAAGGAACTGTAAGAGCTCGCATTTGTGCTGAGAAATGCCATTTGCATTCCAGAAACATATATTTAGACAGGACATTTAAACAGATTTCTGTTTGATTAGGAGCTCCAGGAGGAGATTTTGGTTGCGCTTAAGCTCCTGCATCGTTTGTTGTATTGCTACCATTGTATTTGTTATAGTTACCAGCATTGACTCAATTCCACTAGGCAATTGGGATGGATTAGCAGGGGTATGTTGGGCAGAGATTTCTGGGATCTGATTTGATGCCTGATTCTGCATTATTCCAGCTGTGGTTGGTTGAAGTGTCGGCTTAGAGACTGAGGCGTACGACCCGTTGTTGTAACTTAACGCCTGAGCAAAAGAAACTCCTGGAGTCGTAGTTGATGGTATATATGTTAAGTTTTGTCGGACGACCGGGTTACGAGCTGCAGTTATTTGTTGGTTTAGGCGATTTTTCAATTCTTTATAGACAGGACAACCTCTATAGTTGGCAGTATGGTTTCCCCCACAGTTGCTACATTTTTTGGCAGATGGGTCCTCCTTATTTACGGGGCAGGCCTCAGTGAGATGAACATCACCACAGGCAACGCAGACTGCCCGTAGAGTGCAATAGGAAATCTGCACACAAAATGTCGAACGGGCCTTTGGCTTGCCGTGTGTGCATTTGCCCAGCTGGTTTCCTTTGGCTCACCTTAAACTTCTGGCAGCTTTCGCATCGTTGGACGTACTGGGCGACGTTCCGGTAGAGTCCAGGCCAGTAATATCGTCTGGTCACACGGTCGGCTGTCTTCCGGATTCCTAGGTGTCCTGCGGTGGGGTGATCGTGGCTCTCCTCCAGTACTCGTCGACGATGTTCGCTGGCGACGCATAGTTTCCATTGTAGCGAGTCTTCCTCTTCTGGCCGGCATCCTGTCCGCTTGTAGATCTGTCCGTTCTCGATCAGAAAGTCGTGGCACTTTTCGGGCTGTTCCTGGATCCTTTTGCGCAGTCGCTGAATCCAGGGGCACGTGGGTGGTGCCTCTAAGGTTCGTTGCAAGGTTTCGATAGGTTGACGCGAGAGTGCGTCGGCTACTACGTTCTGGCTCCCACGACGGTAGTGGATATCGAAGCGATACTGTTGGAGCTCCAACGCCCAACGAGCAATTCGACCGGTAGGGTTGTTTATCGAATTTAGCCATTTCAAGGCGAGATGATCGGTAACGACGTCAAATTGATAACCTTCCAAGTAGCATCGTAACTTCCGGATAGCCCAGATGATAGCCAAACACTCCTTTTCCGTTGCCGAGTAGTTCTCCTCGGCTTTCAACAGGCGGCGACTGGCATAGGCTATGACCCTCTCTTCTCCGGCGATCTGCTGTGTCAAGACTGCTCCCAATCCAAAGGAGCTGGCGTCGGTTTGTAGGGTAAACCTTTCCGTAAAGTCTGGGCATGCTAAGACGGGTGCTTGGGTCGACTTCTCTTTCAGGTCCTCAAATGCTCTCTGTTGCTCCTCTCCCCAGATCCACGGTTTGTCCTTCTTTAGGAGGACGGTCATGGGTTGCACGATCGTAGCGAAGTTCGGGACGAAGCGGCGGTACCACGATGCCATTCCCAGGCAGCGTCTCAACTCCTTGACAGTACTCGGGGGGTTTAATTTCCGGACGGCCACAATCTTCTCTGGGTCAGTATGGATCCCCTGTTCGCTAACGACATGTCCCAGGTAAACGATGCTCTTTTGGAAGAACCTGCATTTGTTTTGGTTCAGTCTCAGATTTGCGTCTCGTAGCCTTTGGAATACTTCTCGCAGATTTTTGACGTGGTCATCCAAGGCGTTTCCGATGACAATGATGTCATCTAGGTA
Source organism: Drosophila obscura (assembly GCF_018151105.1). Taxonomy (NCBI): domain Eukaryota; kingdom Metazoa; phylum Arthropoda; class Insecta; order Diptera; family Drosophilidae; genus Drosophila; species Drosophila obscura. Next base: position 129,730 of record NW_024542823.1, on the reverse strand, counting down.
AGCGAAGGCATGAGGTTCCATCTTTGGTCCGATAACGCTGTCCAGGGCTCGCTGAAACGTAGCAGGGGCCGAGTGCAGGCCGAACGGCATAACTTTCCAATGGAAGAGTCCTCTGCCTGGTACGGTAAATGCCGTGCACTCTCGACTTCCTTCCGCCATCGGGATCTGCCAATACAAATTCTTCAGGTCCAACGTGGAGATGTAGTGGGCGTCACGAAGTCTTTCAAGGATATGGTTGATCCTGGGAAGTGGGTAGGCATCAGGTACTGACCGGGCGTTGAGTTGCCTAAAGTCGACACACATACGCATCTCGCCTGTCTTCTTTCCTACGAGTACAATGGGTGCGCTGTGTGGGCTCTTTGAAGCTTCGATCCGTCCGTCCCGCAGTAACTCGCCGACTTGGTCATCTATGATCTTCTGCATGGCCGGGTTTTTAGGGTAATACCGTTGCTTCACGGGCTTGTCGTCTTTCATATAAATCGTATGTTGGGCTATGTGGGAAATACCTGCTAGGCCCTCGAATTTGGCCAACTCTTCCTCCAAGAACGCGGCTACCCACGGCGTGGGTGGTGGTTCTTTGGCCAGGGATGTTTGTAGCGGGGTTTCTTCGAGCAGCGTGTTGGTGATGATGGCTAAGTTTACCGTGAAAGATGTCGTCAGGCCAGTCCGGCGAAATGGATTCCGCCGTTGACCAATGGCCGCGTCGGCCAATGGTAATAGCTTGTAGTCCATTCGGGGGTTTTGTTCCGGGTAGTTCCTCTCGATCTGTCCGTCATGGGCTGGTGCAATGCTGGTGTCTTGATGTGCTCTCGGCGTTGTCCGGGTAGAGCAGCTGGGTCTTTCGTCGTCGGGGCTTGAGTGCGTTGTCCTGGTAGAGCGGCTGGGTTTTTCGTCGTCGGGGTTTGGATGCGTTGTCCTGGTAGAGCAGTTGGGTTTTCCGTCGTCGGGGCGTGAATGTGTTGTCCTGGTCGAGTGGCTGGATCTTTCGTCGTCGGGGCTTGATGGTATGATTCCTGGGGCGTTGCTGCAGAGTCTGTTCTGGTTGAGGCTGGTATGCGTTGTCCGGGTAGGGTCACTTTGCGTTGCCTTCAGAGTAGGTCGACTGGCCCTGGTAGTATCCAGCGGTGTCGCAGCCTCCTTCACTGAAGTTTCAGGTTTCCTGGCGTTGTCTAAGTTGGACTGGCGAGGGCATGAACTGGCCCTGGGGGTATCCAGCGGTGTCGCAGTTGCCTTCGCCGTAGTCCCGTTGCTTCTGTGTGCGTCCGGCGTTGAGTCGTCGGCAGACGGACTGGCCCTGGGTGCATCCAGCGGTGTCGCAGTCGTCTCCGTCGAGGTTCCATTGCTGTCGTTGGCGTCTGGCGTTGAGTTGTCGATAGAAAGACTGGCCCTGGGTGTATCCAGCGGTGTCGCAGTCGTCTCCGTCGAGGTTCCATTGCTGTCGTTGGCGTCTGTCGTTGAGTTGTCGAAAGAAAGACTGGCCCTGGGTGTATCCAGCGGTGTCGCAGTCGTCTCCGTCGAGGTTCCATTGCTGTCGTTGGTGTGATCGTGTCCTGGTGTCCTGATGGCCGTGCTTCGGGGTCTGGCTCGTTCGTGGTTCCAATTCGTTGTTCCGTGGGCGGCGTTGGGTCTAGCTGGGTCCAATCGTGTCGTAAGTGTTGTCCTAGTGGTTGCCGTTGGGTCGGTTCGGTAGTCGTTATCCGGGTATTTGCGTGGGGAAGGGTCTTCACGGAAGGTCACTGTGCGAGGCGTCGTCAGCATGAACGGGCTGATTTCCCGGGTCAGTTGCAGGTACGCTCGTCTGCATTGAATTATGGCTTTGATGCCGCATAGGAAGTCAAGTCCAAGGATGACATCGTCGACCACCATAGGTAGCACTAACAATGTTACCTGCGTTTCTTGTTGGTCTAGTCTTACCTGGACTGTTACTGCTTGGGTCACCTCCTTCATAGTCCCGTCCGCCAGGCGGACCCGCGTCCTTACGTTCCGAAATTTTCTTTCCGTGCTGAGCATCGGCACTGTTCGCTGGCTGATGAATGAGCGAGTCGCCCCTGTGTCGAGGGTCGCTGACAATGGTATCCCAGCCATGGTTACCCGTGCGGCGATCCTACCCCCGTCCAAGCTTAGCGGGTGCGTTATTCCTGGGGTTCCTGGATGGGTGTCTCCGTTCGGGTGCTGGCCGGACGGAGACTCAGTCCGTTTCCCGACCCAGATTGGCGGCAGCAGTCGATGGTCCGGATACTGCGGCGGCCGCACTCCCAGCAAAACAAGACTCGTCGGTTCCTGCAGGCGCTGCTGAAATGGCCTTCCTTTCCACAGTTCCGGCAGGCTCGGCGTACGTCCACCGGCTTGTCTCCATCTTGGGTGGTCACGCGGTTGGCTGTCTCAGCTTTTCGGGCGGGTCCTATTTCGTCTGAAGAGGTGCGATTCGGGGCCGGGGATCCGTGTCCCTGGTGGTTGCTAGCCGGTTGGGTTTGTTTGCGGTCCCGCGTCGTCTCATATGCCACTATCAACTGCGAGAGCTCCTCCAGGGTCTCGAACTCGTGTCTCCGGGTGAAGAGTTGATATTCGGGGTTAAGGTTTTCGTATATCCTGTCAAGCTCCCTGTCCAGAGTATATTGGGCTCGTTGCATCATGAGTCGAAGGTCGATCATGTAATCCTGGAATGTCTCATTGGGTCTTTGGTACCTGCTTCGGATCGTATCTTCTAGTCGCTGAAAATACCTAGGGGGAAAAAAGAAATCGAGAAACTCCTTTCGGAATTCGTTCCAGGGTTTTCCTTGCATCTGGAAGGTTCTAAACCATCCTTCCGCCCTGTGGGTTAGCAATCCGGAGATGGTTCGAGGCAGCTGTTCCGGGCTCCATACGATTCCACGCGTTCCTCTGTCCGTCGAATTTCAGTCCCCAGCTGCGCAGTTTGTCGGCCAACATGACGTAGGAGATTTCTTCCCTTCCGGGTCGCGAATCTCGGAACCCTTGGGCCGAGTGTTGCTCGTAGTTGTCGGCCCTGGGTTGTCGTTCGGCCGTGGCTTCTGGGTGGTTCGAATCCTTCGGTCCGTGTCCTCGGGTTACTTTGGGCAACTCTGGGATGAGTATTTGTAAGGGCTGCTGCAGATGTGCTCCCTCCTTCTCTTCTCGGCCGCTTGGTCCGGGTGACGAGGTAGGAGTCCTCTGAGTCCTTGGACTGGGTCACTGTTGTATCTGGTTCCTAGCTCCTCTATCCGCTGTTTGACCGTCGCCGAGTGTTCACCGCGCGAGATAAAAGTCGAGATCCGACTACGTAACTCCTCTACGGTGCCGTTTTCTACGAGGCCCAGATCGATGGCAATGGCCTGCAGCTCGTCCTTTCGCCGATACGAAACCCACTGTACACCCATAGGATGGCGAGGGGATTATCACTTGGGGAAAACTGGGTCACTACACTGGACACGAAGGGCACTACGGATTAGTCCAATTCGTGGTTGCGACGGATAGGCAGGAATTTCAGTTGGATTCACGATCCTCAGCTCGTTTGGTTATTCCGGTTGGTCGTTGATCCCTGGGGTCGGTGCTGCTGGGTATCCTGGTCGTTGGTCCTTGCGATCGTTGATCCTTGGGGTCGGTGCTGCTGGTTATCTTGGTCGTTGGTCCTTGCGATCGTTGATCCTTGGGGTCGGTGCTGCTGGTTATCCTGGTCGTTGGTCCTTGCGATCGTTGATCCTTGGGGTCGGTGCTGCTGGTTATCCTGGTCGTTGGTCCTTGCGATCGTTGATCCTTGGGGTCGGTGCTGCTGGTTATCCTGGTCGTTGGTCCTTGCGATCGTTGATCCTTGGGGTCGGTGCTGCTGGTTATCCTGGTCGTTGGTCCTTGCGATCGTTGATCCTTGGGGTCGGTGCTGCTGGTTATCCTGGTCGTTGGTCCTTGCGATCGTTGATCCTTGGAGTCGGTGCTGCTGGTTCTCCTGGTCGTTGGTCCTTAGTCGTTGGCGTGGTGTCTGCGTGTTCACTGTCCCGGTTTTTAAGCTGAATGCCTACTGTCTTGGTTCGGAGCTGAGTGCATACTGTCTTGGTTCGGAGCTGAGTGCATACTGTCCTCCTTCTGGCTCGGGGTCGGAAATTTATAGTCCCAGCGTCTGATGCCGCTCCTGCCGGCTGCGTCTCTGCTACGGCCTGCGTCTCTGCTGCTCGCCGCTTCCCTGCTGCTGTTGCCGGCTGCGTCTCTGCTACGGCCTGCGTCTCTGCTGCTACTGCCTCTCTTCTGATCGCTGCTTTTCTGCTGCGTCTCTGCTGCTGCTGACAGCGTCTCTGCTGCTGCTGACGGCGTCTCTGCTGTTGCTGACGGCGTCTCTGCTGCTGCCTTTTATTGCTAGGGAGGTTAGGGAAGCCAGCCTCGGCTGGACGTGAAAATTGGGCGACTTTGCGTGCGGTTTGCAAAATCAACTCACCGTTACTCCTACTGCTGCTGACCGACCACGACTATGTGCGGGTGGGTACAGTCCCGCCGCACGCTGCTGCGTTATGCCTTTGGTTTCCCTAACAATGCTGCATGCCTGCATGTTATTTCTTTTCTTTTCTATCACTGCCACGTGGGCCACTGGGAAGATTTTTGGGTCAATCCTGGCCGTAAACTATGTTTTCGCACTTCTCCTCCCCATGATTTTCACTAAACGCCCCCCCGGGCCATTCAAACTATATCGGAATCTCGGAGTCCCTGCTCGGGCGCCATCTGTAAGGAAGCGATCTAGGCCGGGGTACAACTCTCAGTCACGCCAGGGTCGAAATTACAGAAATATTTATAATTTGCCGGGACTCCGAGTCTTGAGCCACCAACGGGGCGGAGAGTGGGTCTCGTGGCGGGGAATCGTGGAATTGTTCCCAGGAGGCACCTGGGCAGTCGCCGGGCGGCCCCTCTGGGAAACTACGAACGGGAAATAGGGAACATTATTCCTAGAGGGCACCTGGGCAGTCGCCGGGCGGCCCCTCTGGGAAACTACGAACGGGAAATAGGGAGCATTATTCCTAGAGGGCACCTGGGCAGTCGCCAGGCGGCCCCCTCTGGGAAACTACGGGCGGGCTACGGGGAACATTATTCCTAGAGGGCACCTGGGCAGTCGCCGGGCGGCCCCTCTGGGAAACTACGAACGGGAAAGAGGGAACATTATTCCTAGAGGACACCTGGGCAGTCGCCGGGCGGCACCTCTGGGAAGCTACGGGCGGGAAATCGGGAAAATTATTCCCAGAAGGCACCTGGGCAGTCGCCGGGCGGCCCCTCTGGGAAACTACAGTGCGTGGGGAGAAGTATGGAGGAACCATCTGTTGCGCGTATTACCATCGCTGTTCCCTGCTTGCTCAAAAGAAATCCCACACGACTTCACAAAATAATCCCAACAAAAGAAGTCAAGACGGCGATTTTGACGTTTGATTAATTATTTATTCCTGGCCTTTTCCTGGCTCGTGGACCCTGCCTACCGCACCGCTCAGCTGCCCGCCTACTCACGACGGTGAGACTCGCTTACCCTCAATCCTTGCGTTCGAGTTCTTCCTTGTGGTGTCCCCGGGCGGGAGATCGTCGTCCTCTCCTCTGGCCGATGCACGCGTGGAGCCGTGCGTGTCGCCGTTTGCCTTCCGTGCGCGCCGTTTTTTTCCTTGCGCTAACTTTTCGCGCACGTCTGCCCTATTCTGCACTCTAACACCGACTCCCCCACGATCTCTCACGCTCGCCATCTCGAACCTCGTTGCCGGTCTCTCGACTTCGTTTTCCTCTTCGCTATACGCCCACGCTCTCTCTCTCTCTGTGGGCTCGTAGCTGATATTTGTTGCGGCCGCCGTTGTTCTCACGCTCTCTTGTCGTTTTACGTTGGTATTGGTGGCCGAGCTTTGGTTTCGTCTGCTTCGTTCGGGCTCTCTCTCTCTCTGTGGGCTCGTTGCTGATATTCGTTGCGGCTGCTGTTTTTCGCGCTCTCTTGTCGGTTCCACGTTGGTATGGGTGGCCGAGCTTTGGTTTTCGTCTGCTTCGTTCGGGCTCTCTCTCTCTCTGTGGGCTCGTTGCTGATATTCATTGCGGCTGCTGTTTTCTCGCGCTCTCTTGTCGGTTCCACGTTGGTATGGGTGGCCGAGCTTTGGTTTTCGTCTCTGCTACTGGAGCTTTTGGTTCGCGGCTTGGCTTACCTCTGGGAGCTTTCCGTTGATGACGCGTTTTAGAGATGCCGTCCGATCACGGTTCCCCCCCTTTCCTGAAATCACGAGAATGCAGGTGCTTATTGGCCCTTAGGGTCGTATAATTAAGTCTACGAATGGGGAATGTCAAAGCTTAATCCTAAAAAATATAACAAAAATATAAGTATTAATTTAAATTGCGGAGTCCCTCCTGGGGTGTCTCCTTGTAGGAACGGAATGTTGTCCCTTCAGTGGGAATGGCAAGAAAGTACGTCCGTCTGTGTTTCCCTTCATGGGAGAAAATTGTGATGGAGCCGTTTTCTCCTTCACAACTGCTACAAGTGTATTTCAAAATTTCGCTCCGCCCCCTTCCGCCCCCACAAAGGACGAAAATCTGTTGCAGGCACAATTTTAAAGATACGATAAAACTGAAAAAAAAGGAGTATCGTAGAGAATGACCATATCTACCAGATTGCCGAATCTGAATTAGATCGGATCATAATTATAGCCAGAATGAAGAAATTAATTTTCAGTTGCTTTCCCCGCTTCTTCCAGAGAGAGACCCGCTACTCATTCTCTTTCTCGCTCGCACACTCTGCTGCGTTCAGGGCGCAAGCAACCCCTAGCGGAGGAGATGTAGAATATGAATGGTACATATAGTATCTACATGTTAGATGTAAAATATAAATTGTAGATGTAGATCTAGATAACATCTGTAATGTAGATTTAGATAACAAATGTCAGAAAAAAAATGTAAAATTGTTTTTTTTAATTCTAAAAAATCATAAGCTCAAAATATATAGACTGACTGAGTACGGGTATAAGTATATTTGCGTCCCCAGAAGCGACTCACACGTTCCTTCTTGTTTTCAAAAAACTTAAGTATCTTATATCTGGTTCCACAGAATGCAAATCAGATTGAAGGAAACAAAAAGGACCTGTAATTTTGGTTTTACCAAGTACTAGGTATGGACAGTTACTTTTACTCCAATGCTGTGGAGAAAACCAGAGATTACCGGCTCTGAATGTTTTTTTTCTTCAATCAAATAATAACAATAAACAATAATAAACAATAACACCATTACACATTAAGCTGGGACTTTTGAACAATTTGGTTAAAGCACTGGATAAGGAAGGTGAATCGATGAATAACCTAAAAACTGTCTTCCACGTCTGTTACTGGTAAAAGTTAAAGAAGGCGTATTTGATGGACCCCAAATTCGAAAACTACTAAAAGATGATGGATTTGAAAAAATTGTATCTACGATTGAAAAAGCAGCCTGGAACTCATTCTGACAGGTTGCAAAAAATTTTCTTGGTAACAGCAAGAGTGATGATAACGTTAATATCGTTCAAAAATTTCGTGAACAAATAATGCAAAAAAATGATCAAATTTGAATTTGAAAGCTTAATATCTTACAGGCGTTAAGCTGCAGCTACGAAGTGTTTGTGTCGGACTTATAGCTGCACTTGTCAGCTTTTTAGAACTGCAAAGATCTATGCAACCAGATATAATATACTTAAGTTATTTGAAAAATTGAAGCACTACCTCTGAAAAAAACCATGAAAAAATACCGGATTAAAAAAAAAAAAAACTTAACCATAAAAAAAGAACCATAATTCTTGAAAAATTTTTAAATCCCAAAATCTATCAAAAAAAGTAAATTTGGGCCAGAGCGAAAATGTCGTGTCGACTAGTGTAAGCCATGCGTTGGCCTATGTGTGGGAGGCTTGGGAGATGTGTCGGCTTGGATGAAACTTTCATCTTGATAACTCGCTTGTTTATAAGAGTTTTTCTTGGTCATATGATTGAGTATGGAAACGAGCTGATAACGGATTGGTCAGCGACGTTCGATTGCATTCCAGAGTTTTGGGTTGCATGTTGTTGCATAGACTTCCTGTTGATTTGGTGTGTTGTGGTATCTTCCCATATGTTTATCATATTTCTTATATATACGAGTACGTAGGTGTAAGGGTGCGTGCTGGGCATATGCATAACGTGTATAGGTGTATGTGTGGTTATGGATACGTCAAAGTGCTTAAAGTATACGTAATGCGTGTGTGGGGCATTATGGTTATGTTACTATGTATATTATCTATATATTGGCAATTCTCTGACGAGGTCCACCGATACCAAAAAATTCAATGTCTATAAAAACACATTTCCATATAACTCTGTTGCGTTATTATTGTCCAAATTTAGTTAACTACAATTAATTTAACCAATTGACATATAATTTCATTAACTTTGATGTGAAAACCTATTCAAATATGCAAAATTTCACGTTTTCGGTATTTTTTTTGTATTTTTATTCTGTTTTTAGCCATGTGTTCTATTACCATTATCTCTTATAAAAAAGACGATTCTTAAAAAAAAAATTATTTCACAAAATTTTTATAACATGTTCAACTATCTAAAAAAAATACGAGAAAAATGGTTCAATCTCGGTGTTGAACTACTGAGCTTTTTCAGTAGCGTTATTTTGCGATATGTTTATTAATGCGACGATGGTGGTTCAGATTAAATATGGTTTATTGTTGTAGACAGTATATAAGGCGATACAGGGTCGAAAGGATAGCGAAATGTTCGAGATAGGTTAATGACGAGAGCACGACGAGTCGATTGGATAGTTAGCTGAATTCAAGACGGGATCAGATTGAAGACGCGGGGGTCTGTTCAAGACGGTGTCTGATTGAATAGCTCGATTCCAAGACAATGTGCAAGTGATTGCAAGATCAAGATGGTAGAACGTGAGTGCGATCAATTAAAGACTAGAAGAGGGCAGTCGGACGGAATTGCCCGTGACCTAATGCGAGCGAGATAGAGAACGAAAGAAGCGATAGAAGCTCGGGCTGCTGCTGAGCCGAGTACGACTATGATCTACGGATTATTTGGCTGCGTAACCAAACACTCGGCTTAAGGTATATTTTTAACTTTTATTAACCTAGGAATTTTTGTCCCGTGTGTCATGTCCCGTGAGAATATGGTCTTAATTAAATTTAAAAAAAACTACGAATCATATTTGCGTATAACTATAACCATTTTAAAGAGACAATGCACAAATTGCCAGGAATATGGACAAACGAAAACCTATTGCACTCTACGGGCAGTCTGCGTTGCCTGTGGTGATGTTCATCTCACTGAGGCCTGCCCCGTAAATAAGGAGGACCCATCTGCCAAAAAATGTAGCAACTGTTGGGAAACAATACTGCCAACTATAGAGATTGTCCTGTCTATAAAGAATTGAAAAATCACCTAAACCAACAAATAACTGCACCTCGAAACCCGGTCGTCCGACACAACTTACCATATATTCCATCAACTACGACTCCAGGCGTTTCTTTTGCTCAGGCATTAAGTTACAACAACGGGTCTCAGCCAACCACAGCTGGAATAATGCAGAATCAGGCATCAAATCAAATTCCAGATATTACTGCCCAGCATTCCCCTGAAAATCCATCCCAATTGCCTAGTGGAATTGAGTCAATGCTGGTAACTATAACAAACACAATGATAGGAATACAACAAACGATGCAGGAGCTTATGCGAACCCAAAACCTCCTCCTGGAGCTCCTAATCAAAGAGAAATCTGTTTAAATGGCTTGTCTAAATATATGTTACTGGAATGAAAATGTCATTTCGCAGCACAAATTCTCTTACAGTTCCTCGCTCAACACGACATTGCCGCCATGCTCATATCAGAGACTCACCTAACAAATAAAACTATTTTCACCTCGATGGCTATAACTTCTAAGCGACAAATCATCCCAATGGTAAGGCACATGGAGGTACTGGCGTTCTGATCAAGCATCGCAGCAGCCACTATCCATTGCCATTATTTGGTACACCTTATCTACAGGCAACATCAATTCATATTGGCTACCTATACCTAGCCGCAGTATACTGCCCACCGCGCGCGCTTCTGCATTTCTTACATAGAATTTGTAAAATTCTTCGGCCTACTAGGTGACCATTGCACACACATAGTGCCAAGCACTTACCCGAAAGGACGACAACTTTATAACGCTATAATAACGTCACGAAACAAGCTAGACTTTATCTCTCCGGGCAAGCCTACATATTGGCCCACAGATCCAAACAAGCAACCCGACTTGATGGATTTTGCACTTACACGAAGAGTGCTGCAAGGTCAGACTCATGTAGATCACTTAACAGATCTATCATCGGATCACTCGCCCATTCTACTTCACCATTACGAGCATCCACAGCTTTCGGAACGCCCACACTTTCTAACATCTAGCAAAACAGATTGGCTCAAATACAGGAAGTATAAAAGTTCCCATTTTGATAGCTGCCCAAACATTTATTGTAAAGATGACATTGATAAGTCATTGGCGGCAAAACACTCAACACCAATATCAGCAGCTAATAAACTTTCCAACAGCAGTCGTATTTCTAGGCACATTGAAGTGCTGCTACGCGATAAAAGAAGGATTCGGCGATAGTGGCAATCACACAGATTACCTGCCTCTAAAGAGCTGCTAAAAATAGCCAACCACCTTATACGCAGAGCCCTAGAAGATGAAAAAAACCGAGCTCAAATATCCTATAAGGAGCAACTCTCCCCAACTAGCAAACGATTCCCACTGTGGAAAGCAAAATCAGGCGTATGCCCACCAATCGAGAGTGAATCACCTTTGCGTACACAAATAGGAGAGTGGGCTCGCAACAACAAAGAGAGGGCAAATACATTTGCCGCCCATCTAGAAAACGTCTTTAAACCACACCCAGCAACAAATAGCTTTGTGCTCCCACCAACCAACAATCCCGAAGCTACTCCACCTATCATATTCCAATCAGGAGAAGTCACAAGGGTCATTAAAGACCAAATCTCAAAGCAAAAGAAAGCTCCGGGCCACGATTTCAGTGTAGTATATTTCCTTGCTGTGATATTCAACAGCATGATGAAATGGGGTTATTATCCTTAAGAATGGAGGAAATCAGTCATCACAATGATCCATAAAGCCGGAAAAGACATGTCCAAGCCATCATCATACATACCTATCAGCCTACTGCCTTGCCTATCAAAGATATTTGAAAAGCTGCTCCTGAATCGTATCAAACAACACCTACACATCAACGGTGCCATCCCGACTCACCAATTTGTATTTCGCGAAAAACACGGAACAATTGAACAAGTAAACCGTATAACCTCTGAGATACGAAATGCATTTGAAAGACGGGAGTATTGCTCCGCTGTTTTTCTGGATGTCGCCCAGGCTTTCGACCGCGTTTGGTTAGATGGCTTAATCCACAAAATCAAAATATTACTTCCACAGAACATCCATGGAATATTGGAGTCATACCTACAACAAAGAAGTTTCGCAGTACGATGCAAAGATTTCCTCTTTGAATATCATCCAATTGAAGCTGGTGTACCTCAAGGCAGCGTGCTTGGACTTACACTGTATATCATCTTCACTGCAGATCTACCGACAAATAGCCTAACAACAACTTCGACATTTGCTGATGATACTGCCATATTAAGTCGCTCCAAGTGCCCAAGAAGGGCCACGGATCACTTATCATCTCATCTCGTGGCCTTAGAAAAATGGCTAGCAGACTGGAGGATACATGTAAATGAGCAAAAGTGCAAGCATGTCACCTTCACGTTAAACAGACAAACTTGCCCTCCATTATATCTAAACAACATCAACATTCCCCAAACCAGCGAAGTAACATACCTTGGTGTTCATCTAGATAGAAGGCTTACTTGGCGTAAACACATCGAAGCGACGAGAAATCTACTTAAATTTAAAGCTAGTAATCTACATTGGGTAATAAACACCCGTTCACCACTAAAACTGGAGTACAAAGTACTTTTGTACAATGCAGTTCTCAAACCCATCTGGACATACGGCTCCGAGCTATTCAAGACGGGGTCAGATTGAAGACGCGGGGGTCGGTTCAAGACGGTGTCGGATTGAATAGCTCGATTCCAAGACGTTGCGCAGTGATTGCAAGATCAATACTAAATCAAAGGGCAGGCGGGCCGAATTGCCCGTGCCCTAATGCGAGCGAGAGAGCGACATATCGAGAGAGTGATAACGAAAGGCGATAGAAAGAAAGGTGTGAGTTGAAGACGCGAGAGAACGGCGGCATAGGCTGCTGCCGTGCGGAAGCATGAATAGGTACATATGTATGTAGATGACACAGTTAAGCAGTGGGCAGTAAAAATGCTGAACAATAATAGATATTTACTCTACTGTTGCACCACTAACTATGATCTACTGATTATTTGGCAGTGTAACCAAAAAACATCAATGAACAATATGTACAGAAATTTGCGTCAAAATATTGCCTTAACTTTCGCTGAAATCTGAGTTTGAATTGATCGCCACGAAAACCACTTCCATATTTGTCCCTTGAGAATGCCTTGAGAATGGCTATATATACATATAAAGTAGGCCTTTCCAGGGCTGTCAAACGTTTCCTTGATTTTTTGTATGGAAAGTGTTACATAAATCAAAAAATAAATTTATTCGCTTATTCGGTGCTTACTATAACAGATGAAATAAATCTGTTTAGACCGATTTGGCTAATTGTTTAAAAATAGTTTAAAAGTGCCTGTTTGCTGAAAGAGTCGGAAAATTGTAGAAAGTGTTACATCAATTTTTGATTTGTTTTGAAAATTATTTTGTGTGAGTATTATCATTAAGCGAAAGCAAAAGAATTATATTGGCTACAAGAAACGTTGATATCACCGATCCGTTACTAACCAAGATGATCTTGTCAACTATACAACGGAGTTCTTGAATTCGCTGCACTTGCCACGATTAGCACCTCATAATCTGCAACTAAAGATCAGTTCGGTAATCATTTTGTTGCGGATTATAAACCAGCCACGTCTTTGTAATGGCACCCGACTTTCGGTGCAGAAATTAATGAAAAACGCCATCGAAACCACAATTTTGAAAGGGATGTACAATGGCGAAGACGTTTTAATTCCACGGATTCTTTTGAATTCGAACGAAATTCCATTCCACTTTAAATGGTTAAAATTTCCAGTGCGGCTAGTATTTGCAATGTCGGTGAATAAATCTCAAGGACATTCTCTAATTGTTTGTGGCATTAATCTTGAAAATCCATATTTTTCATATGGCCAGTTATATGTCGCCTGCTTCCGTGTCGGCATACCAACAAAAATATTTATATACGCTCCAGAAAACAAAAAAAAACAAAGAATGTTGTATATCATAAAGCATTAGAATAATAAACAATTTCTTTCTGAAATATTTTTTTAGTTAATTATACCAATTCGAAATCATATTCATAGGTAAGACGTCTGTTGGATCCGCTAGTACATATATAAATATACGAATAAACCCACAACATTAAAATAAATCAATCATGTGTAAATATAATTACCAGCAGCATATTATCGCAGTGAGGGAAGATTATTCAAAGAGGATAAGTTCTTCCCCACATCTATTTTAAACTAAATCTAATCTGGCCTTACATTTTTGGAGCTTGATTTAAAAGAAAGCTGAACAATAAAGCTTGTTTATATACAAAATGGAAGCTTATTTGAATATGTCTGCCCGTATATATGACTATATGAGTGTCCTTTCCTTGGCAATCTGTGCGAAGGATAGATTTTGTTGGACACTTAAGCGCATCGCAGCGGGTCCTGGAAACACCCTGAAGCGCTCCCTCTTTGGCTAAGGAGCCTCTCTTGGTGATTTCATTTTGAATTCTGGGAGCCCCGCCGTGGCCTACTCTACCTTCTTTTCGGTACTCTCCCTCAGAGATAACTTAGTTGAATTTCTTTGGGATACCCACTTATTCGCAGCTGAGCTACCTACTGAGGTAGGACGTTCGCTGTCAGTAACCCCATCCCAAGAGCTAACGGCGTTATCAGAGTCTTAGTTCTTCGTACGTTGTCTGGAACTATTCGACGGGCTGTTACCAAGCTCTGCGTCTTTCCCGTTGATGCTGATTCGGAAGTCCCTGATCTTCCGCAGGGAGGGGAGAATGCAGCTGGCAACAAGCCCTTTTCGCTATCCGGCGCTCTTAATTCTATTTTACATAGCCCTTGAGATCGAGAGTCGAAACTGGAGAGCATATATATATATATATATGTCTTTAACCACGAACACGGCTTGAATTTGTTGTTAATCGAAATTTTATGCGAAGTCACGTTTTTACTTATTTTGTGGTTTTATTCAAGCGGTCAGAAAAGCCCGAAATCTAACTTAACTTAACTTTATGGAAAATTTGAATAACCTACATAAGTACCAATTCTGATTTTGTTGTTCTAGTCCGAAAACCAAATAACCCAACACCGGAACTAAAGCTATATGAACTAAGAGCAGAAAAGTATAACGGTATGGTTCGTTTGCTTAAGCCTGGATGTCGAACTTTATTGTTAATAACAGATGTTCAAAGTCGGAAAAAGCTGCTACCCCATTTTCATAAGGCTGTGTGGCCATATCGGAAAACGAAAACTTTATTATTTGGGCATATGCTTATTGAAAAAGGATTGTCTTGGTATACAGAACTTCTTCGTTTATCATTGTGTTCTAATGAAAAGCTGCAAGTAAATCCAAGAAACTGTGTTGGAACTGTAATAGCTTTGAATGGACACCGTAAATATTTTTGCATGTATCACGCTAAGCATCCGGAGTCGGTTCGTGGAACAAAGGTATGTATCAGCTCAAAATATGGAATGAATATACATATATATTTGTATTTTTTGTAAGGCTTAGATATTTTATAAATTTTTACAGTTTTCAAAGCTTGACATTCAAAATAAATTATCTGATTACACTGCTCAACACAATCTAATATTTTTTAATCAACGCACCAAAAAAACTTTTTCTGATAGAATTTTGGATGAAAAATTTTTTTTTATACCCGTACTCAAAAAAAGAGTTATTAGATTTGTGGTAAAAGTGGATGTGTATAACGCAGAGAAGGAAACGTTTCCGACCTGATAAAGTATATATATTCTTGATCAGCATCAATAGCCGAGTCGATATAGCCATGTCCGTCTGTCTGTCTGTCTGTCTGTCTGTCCGTCCCGATGAGCGCCTAGATCTCAGAGACTATAAAAGCTAGGGCAACCAAATTTGGTTTCCAGACTCATGTGATATCCCACTGCTACAAGTGTATTTCAAAATTTCGCCCCGACCCTTTCCGCCACCCCAAGGGACGCAAATCTGTGGCAGCCACAATTTTAAAGATACGATCATTATCGTAGAAAATGACCATATCTACCAGATTGCCGAATCTGGTTCAGATCGGATCATTATTATAGCCAAAATAAAGAAATTTATTTTCAGTTTATTCCCCCAAATCCTTCAGCACGAGACCATGCTATCCATTCTCCTTCTCGCTCTCACACACTCTGCCCTGTGCAATGCGCGACCTTTGCGGAGAAGATGTACAATCTACATTGTGTATGTATAATCTACATTTTAGATGTGGAATAGACATTGTAGATGTAGATAACAGATTTAGCAAAAAAAAAAAATGAAAATGAAATGTAAATCACAAATTTATATACTGACTGTATACGGTTATAAAAGTAGAGTCGCGTCTACAGAAGCGACTCACACGTTCCTTCTCGTTTTACGTATTTTTTTACTTAGTGATTACTTTGCCATTTTTAAAAGATTTAAAATGCAAAATTGATCAGTTTTTATCTGTATTATTTGTTTAACCCAAGTCTCTTTAACAGTTTTGCAATGGAATTCGTTAGAAATTCCTGATATTCCTCGATCCGCTCGATGTCGACTCTTGCTCGTTCGGTTTATTAGAAAAAACTTATTTTAGTGATCATAAATTTCCATTAATTTCTGATCGATAATATCGACTGCGCTTATGTTAATTTACATAATGTAGTTAGCGCCAATTTCAAATTAGTTAACAGCTTCATGTAGAAATGCTTTAAATGCTTTTAACTTATATATTAAGTGGCTTCAACATTCTCCCCACCTTGGAAGCTCCTTTCAAGATTAAGTTCATCTGTATCGGTCAGCATTGGGAAAATCTTGTGTACGTTGCGTTTAAAAAGTCCAGTCTTGGTCTTAAAAGTTACAACCCGAACTGCACCATCAGCTTCCGGGTCTAATTCTGTAAATAATTCCAACAACCAGGGACCATTGTGTCAAGTTGTATGTTGTTCGCTACAGTCTTCCACGTGGTCCCCTTTTGCAGCAATGCCAGATATTCCAATGACCAGCGGCGCCAAAACATGTTGTGTACCACTAAAATGTGTTTCCAATGGTTGCTCATGTCTATGAGCCCTAGTTTCACCCGAGCTTCGTCGAATGGTTCGCATTCAGGGGGCGGCCAACCAGGAAATGACCTGGCGTTAGATGTTCTAAGTCATTTGGGTCCGATGACACTGGACTAGTGGCCTAGAGTTCATCACCGCTTCTAATTGTGTGATGGCTGTCGAAAGATCCTCGTAGCTAAGTTCTGTGCTATTAGTTCATTTCACCAGTAGCTGCTTGGCCACCTTCACGGCTCACTGCCTTTGTCATTAGCTTGGCAACAAACAGTGCTCCTGGTAATTCTAATCGCGGCAAGGATGTTACCCTTACTGGGGCGACCTTCGACTTGGTATTGCGTATGGTCTGAATCTGCTCCACAAAGCATATCATCCATATAAAATCTTCGCTTCACCGTAAGGTTGGAAATTAATACAGGCAAGTTACTGCCAGTAGTTGGATACATGCTTAACATGCGTAACAAAGCAATTGCTAAGCTATTGAGGTTCTTCAATAGCGTAGACTTAGATGAAAAATACCATTAGATTGAAATCCAGATACAGTTTGTTCGGTTATATTATGTATTCTTTATTTACCTTATAAGGCGATGGGATGAATAGGAGGCGAGAATTAGAAGCAGGCGGACCTGAATTGGCCAGTGCTAAAACGAGAACAAGAGGTTTGATAGAGTTCATTGTAATGATGTGGAAGCCATGTCACTGTGCCAACCGACGATACGTTTGTTTGCAACGATGATAGACTTGAAAGTGCCTTCTGCTCCGCAGACGAGCCTCCCTCACAGCCTTCGTCGGCTGACTAATTTTGGCAAAGGACTCAAGAGCGCAGAGGCAGGTAGGCAATGCTGTGCTTAAGAGCTCTGCTCTCTTTGCGCTGCCATGGGCCAACGCTTAGCCGAACATTCTCCCGTTAAAGAGCACGGGTCGACATCCTTCTTTGGCAGCATACACAGCTTTGCGATGACTCTCGTGGTGCTCCACGTAGCCGTTTTGAGCTCAGCTACCTTGGGAACACCATCACTTCCGGCGGTCAGCTTTTTCATCCTTCCCAGCGGCCACTTTAGGGGAGGCTAATTCTCGTTCTTAGCGAGGACTACGTCGCCGACGCAGAGGCCTGTTTGCTCAGTCCTCCATTTGGACCTCCCTGCAGAAGGGTGAGTTACTCCTCTCGATAGCGGGAACAGAACGTCTGCTGCAGGAGTTGACCTGCTGCCAGGGATCGAGACGATGGAAATTCAATCTGGTCACATCTGGTTCTGCGAAGGTACGGATTGATGTGTATCCAAGAAATGCGCAGGGGTTAGCACATCTAACTCGTCGGGATGCTCTAAAACGGCCTTCGGTTTATGATAGTAGTGATATGGCACACAAGTATTCTTAGGTCATCGAAGTTCAGCATGGAACTAGAAACAGAACAGTCGAAATTATGTTTGAATGTTTTAAGTGCAGCCTCCCACAGACCGCCAAAGTGGTGAGAGCGAGGGGGAGCACCATACACAAGAGCCATACTCTAAAATCGGACGAACAAGCGAGATATTGAGAGTCTTCGTTATATAGGGGTCGTCGAATTCTTTTGACCACCTCTTTATAAACCCAAGCACGCCCATGTCCTTATTTACCATGGTAGAAATGTGTTCAGAAAACTTTAACTTTGGGTCTAGTTTAACACCAAGATCATCAACCAAGGTAATTCTCTCAAGAGAACCACCGCAGTGGCTAAAATGAGCCAAAAAGGGGCTGGAGCGATTAAATGTCATTAATTTGCATTTCGAGGCATTTAGGTGTTACATATTTGCACAACACCATGACTGAAAGCTATTGAGATACTTATACTGGAGGAGTTTAACATCATCCGCATACATGAGTACTCGAGAGTTTATTAATACTGAAGGCAGATCATTAAAAAGAGTGTGAATAGTAGGGGGCCTAGATGTCTGCCCTGTGGTACTCCAGAAAAACCTTAACATGTGAAGAGAAGGAATTTTTGAAGAGGACTCTTTGAGACCAAGAAGAATGAAGAGTTAATAGATAGGGTGAATAGCTTAAGCAGGGGTCCACACAGAGCGTCGGCACAGTACCTGTGTACACAGCCGGGAACTCCGTCGGGACCTGGTGAAAACACCGGCTTAACTAGTCGAAGATCATGAAGCAGTGAGCTTTCATTTAACAAGGGGCTGAAAATGTCATTCGACCTTGGTAAACTGTACGGATACGGCAGACCAGAGTAGCTTTCATGAGAATAGGTTATTTGGAAAAATTTGGCAAAAAGATCGGCAATTGCCTGATCATTGCTTGCTGACAAATGATAGCAAGGATGGATGTGCGGACGTTTTACGCTTACTATTTACGAAGCTGTAAATCTGTTTAGGGTCCTGTGAAAATCGTATCCTGCATCGAGATAGGTAGTTTTTATAGCATTGAGCGTTAAGACCGGAGAAATTTGACCAAGCTATTACAAAGCGAGAAAGAGAAGAGGGAGAACCAACTTCTCGAAATTTTTTATAAAGTCTTGATTTTAAGTTTTTTAGACTGGATAACTCTTTGGTAAACTAAGGAGGCTTTCCATATCTAACCGGACAAGAAAGTGGGACACAAGAATCCAAACATGTGTCAAGTACATTGTAAAAAATGTTTCAGCCTTTCATAACGTCAGTCCACAAGTACAGAGCGGACCAATCAAAATCCCTAATGAGGTTATAAAGCTTCGTCAACTCGGCTTTACGAAAACAGCGGACACGTTCAGATAGCCTACCCGTTCTATCCTATACAGTAGGCCCAATATCGACCAACACTTCGAATGTAGGATGGTAGGAGTCTTCAGGTATAGTGAGCGGAAGGGCTCGGAAGCACAGATCAAGCAATCGACCCAAGGAATTTTTCACATGGTTGACTTGAGACAGCGATAGGTCTAGCAAGCCATCGATAAAGTCATGTTGTGACATGGGCACAAGATTATTAGACTCGTTTACCGAAGACCAAACAGTACCTGGCAAATTGAAATCACCAAGAACTATCATATGGTCTTTATCTGATACCGAGGAAGAAACAGTTTTTAAAGCGGACTGGTGATGCTCGTATATTAAGATATCCGAGGAAGGTGGAATATACGAGCAAGTAATGAAGCCTGGAAAAGCCTGGGAGGATCAGGAATTCCAGGTTCAACGACGAACGGTCATTTCTAAAAATTTTGTACCGACCTGCCAAAACTTTAAATTTTTCCACCTTTAGGCCGACGGCTTTTGTTTTGCTTTGTATAAAAGCGGTTATTTCATTGGATGTGAGGTCAGGGGCTACCCGCGAGACAAAAACTTGTGGCTTTGGTAGGACTCCCACCAGTGCTTTTGGAACCTCAGGCCTAGTTCCTGTGATGGCAATATCCGGTGGTTCTGGACATCTATTAGCTGTTGGGAGCGAAACTGATGGGATAGTTAAGGAGTTGGGTGCTGACTATACGGACACGGACGCTACAGACATGACTAACTGCATACTCTCCGAAGTGACGCATTCGGCTCCCGAATCTGCATCACCAGCAGCGATGGTTGCCCTTGGAGTAGCAAACGTAATCAACTGCTGCACTAAGGGAGTGGTCGGAGTAAGTTTTTCAGATGCCGGCGGACATGAGGCAGTCGGCACTTGCAAGTCCCGCGGAGTAGACTTCTTGCGCCTCGGAGACTCAGCCAGCAGCTGTAAACTGCTGAACTGAGTGTCCGTGGCCAAGAGCCGATTATATTGCGGTTTAAAGCCTACGATCAGCTCTTTGAAGCTACTCCGCGTCTGCCTCATGAACAAACGCATGTTGTTTTCCACAGCACGGCATTCCTCAAAACTATAATGCAGGCCGTTATTTTAGTAAATGGCATCTCCTACACGGCCTGAAATCCCTACGCGTGCAGTACGCTTTCGCAAAGCCAGCAAGGGATATTGGGCTGGTCATGGGTGATCTGCTTCTTGCAGGTTTTTTTTGGCGCAGACGACAGCAAAGTCCATAATGATATTTTTTATTTTTTTTATTTCGAAAAAAAAAAGTTCAAAACAAATAGCAATCACACCAATGTGCAGAGCAGATGCTTAGAGCAATGCTTAAAGCGAAATCGGTAAAAATAAGATGAGAGAGGAGAGTGGTTGCAGCAACAGCTTATAAGTGAGAGCGTTACTGCACAGAAAGTTACGAGAGTGAGAGAGAAAGAACAGTTATTAAGAGTAAGGTGATAGCGAGAGAGTGATAGACGGCAAAAGCTACGACAAAGAGCGGCTAAATATAATGAGAGGGCGTTCTTACGAAAAGCAACAACACAAACACACGACTAGCCAACGCACAAAAGTAATCAAATAAGTTGTGTTCTTACACAAATTTTAGGCATGCACCCGCGGTAAAGATTGATTTTAATGTTAGTTAGTAGGAGAGTTAATTTAAAGATACAAAAAAAACCCCGGCTGCTTAAGCAAAATAAAAGGAAAATGCGGAGCGCAAAACATAAACACGTCTGGTCACTACGAAAGAGAACGAACGAATGTGAAGGAAAGGACCACAAAAATCCACTCCGTTAACTGCAAAAGCGTACGACGCGCTCGATCCTTCGGCAAGTCAGCCATAATATGGTGAAGCAGACGCGGCTTGGCCTTAAAACATCTGGTGCAGCTTTCAGATTCCGCTCATGGAAATGTACAATTACATCCGGAAGCTGCTCTGCGGAAGAATGACTGGTCATCCAGGAATGCTGCGAGCGTCGAGATAGAGCTGGGACATTGCGCACCCAAGACAAGGCAGTTGTGGAGTCGGCTAGCAATAGAAGCTTCTAGTGAACAATTTAAGTTGCTGTATCTCGCTGTTCAATTGAGAAAGCAAGTCAGCGCCACATAACTCCAACTTGGGCACCGTCAATATCTTAAGAGCGACACGAGCCTTCGCACACAGAAATTGCACGTGCGCGTTATTTGTCCTTGAAACGACGTAAATACATGTGCCATATGCGTCTAGGCTGAAGTCACAAAACCCGTGAACTTCCATAGTTGCATTGAGGAAAACTGCCAGACGAGGAAATCCAAAACGCTGCGGGGTAGACAAACTCTCGCAGAAAATTTTCCGCGCTGACGACACAGACACTGGCAGACTATTATCCCATTGGAGCTGCTCCTTCCACACCAGCTGAAGGAAAATCTTTGCCTTTGTGATGACAGGCCCAATCAGTCCTAAGGAATCATAAAAACGAGAAATAGTTGACAAAATAGAACGTTTCATCGGCTTTGATGGCAGCTGTGTGGGTACTACCGAAATGAGAAAATTATCGGATGCAGGTTCCAAAACCAATCCAAGGTCCTTTGTGAAGTCGGTGCCATCGTCGAACCTTAGCAGTGTTGCCTTATCCTTGTCAGGAATTCTCTCAAGTTTGTCAGGAGCGTTGGAGCACCATTTCAGAATTGGGAACCTTCCCCGAGCCAATAACTGGGATGTCTGCCTCATCTTCTAGCGCACTTCCTCTATAGATCCTCCTCCAGTCATCAAATCGTCGACATAAAATTTGGATGTCAGCACTTCCGAGCCAATTGGGAATGCAGTCTTCTCTTCTTCGGCTAATTAGAGCATAGCACAAATTACAAGCTACTGAGCTCTTTCAGTAGCGTTGTTTTGCGAGGTATTAAAAAGACGATGATTATTCAGTTAATATTTTCCAGTTTATTGTACTTAAGTTTATATGTATATATGTTTTGTGTCGAAAAATAGCGAAAGGTGTGGATTTGCTAGCGAGAGTTTATGATGGGTCGATTGAAAACGCGGGGCCGGTTTAAGACTGTTGAAAGCGATATATTTATGCTATCAGCGTATAGAACTTTTGGCAGGCAGGTCACTGTGCCAGACAGCAAAACGTTTAATTGCGGTGGTGATCGATCTTGAAGTGTCTTCTACTTTTTCTGATGAGCCTCCTCCACAGCGGATGACGAACGCCGAGAAAGAGCATAAGCACAAGCAAACAAACGGTTTTAAAGAGAGACATTACATTAAGAGATGTTACATATGCTCTACTGCTCTTTGTGCTGCCATGGGCCGGCGCTTAGCCGAACAGCAAGTTCCTACTGGATTCTGTTTTGGTTCCATAAGTTACTGAAAATTTATAATATTTTTTCTTAAAGCAACAGACCGAAGACTTTGGGTGGCGTAAAGGTTTTATTAAAAAGCGATACGAAATAATCTGGGACGTGCTCGATCGAATTCAATTTTACGATTTATTCTAACAATTCGTACATTTCGTTCTAAGCCTAGAAAACCTACTGTGGCAAAGCGGGGCGAATTCGACTTGAGCGAAAGAAAGAGCTTTTATTGTTCTCCCGCCTTGTCCTAACCTACTTACACTAGACTTCAAAAAATTCAAAAGATTCTTAACTTAAAACATTGATTATGACGACAGGACGAAACACCGGCCCCGTTGAAGGCCTGCACTTAAACAAAGCGACCCGTCTTCTGCGAAATTTCAACGTCGTCGAGACGGGTCCACAAAAATTAACGCCGCAAATTGAAAATGGGCGGAGAGCACGGAGCCGGTCTGCGGGTAAACATAAGTTGCGTCAGCAGTCAGCATTCGAGACTTGCATTTAAAGCAACGGATACATGATCGAACTGTCTGACTGCAGACCTCCTGAGCGTTTACGGTCACAAGGGCTTGTGGGCCGACATGATAATTTGTCATGATAATTTGGCAAAGGACACTTGGCATTGTAAGATATAGGAGATTTAGGTAGTCGCCCTCCTACTCTCAGCAACTAAAAATTACACCGAGTACCAGTGTCTTCATGGATGAATGGGTTCAACCGCTGAAACTAGGACCAACTCTAGATCCTTTCCGAACTTTCTCGATTCTCTCACTCGTGATATTGGATAATTTCAACAATTTTGCGAAATGCTTCAAACTTTGTGTTCGGGTTCTTACATTTTCTTATAAAGCGGAACATTTAGCAAAACACTCTCGGCAGCTTGAGATGTAACGAGAATCCCTCGATGACATCTACCACTTCCGAAATTTCCACAGCAGCGGTCAGCCCGACCGCGTTCTTCCTCTTCTCCATCTCAACATCTTCTAAAGGCTCGTAATACGGGTTTTTCGGCTAGTTCTCTTCTTCATCCTCCAGAAATGACGGGCCTTTAAACCAGATTGACCGTCGATTTCTTTGACGTCACAACCTCTTGATACAATATATGCTGGGTAGGGACATGCCGCCACGAAGCTTCATCTGACCGCTCGCATGGAGGCATCAGCCAAGGCATGTATCTGGATCGGTGACATCGGATCGGAATACACAAACCGAGGTATGGATATCTCTTCCAATTGAGACAGTGTATTTTCAACATATTCCATGCTGTTTCCAAATGCATCGGAATCAATTCATCCCAATCTAGTTTGTTAAGCCAAAGTTCCTGCAATAGGATCCTGCACTTTATAACGATAGGAATTAACAATCCAAGTGGGTCAAACAACTTCTATGTCACCTACAGTATGTTCCGTTTTGTCGCTCGGAGTCCCATGAGTTAATTTCCAATTTTAAACTGAAAGGAATCTTCATCAAGCAACCATCAGAGAATGATAAGTTCAAAAACCTCTTCGCTAACTCAAACCCTGCGATCTGAAGAGCATGAGATACTTCGGATTTAATAGCACTTAGCTTCTCTACGCATGCAGCACCAGTCACCATGTCATCAACGTAAAAGTCGGACCCAATAACGTCAGCAGCGTCAGATAGCTTTGCAGACTCACTAAACCTTTTTAAACACCGGATAGCCCAAAAGGGGGCTGGTCCAGTCCCAAAAGTCACATTGTTAAGCTTGTATAATCTCAAGGACTCAGATGGGTCTCTTCTACACATTATCATCTAAAAACTGGCTATCCGCTTCAATCACCATCACTTGGCGGTACATATTTTTCACATCGGAAGTCAGGGCGATCCTGTGCAGACGGAAGCGGAGCAGCGTTGAGTATAATTCCTCTTGAATGGTCTGTCCGACCATTCGAATTTCATTGAAGGCCATTCAAAGTCGTCTTCGACGACGCATCGAACACGACGAGAAGCTTGGTGGACGTACTTTGGGGCCGAAGGACACACTGATGTGGAATTACATAGGAGAAGGAAGCGTATTGTCAGTCGGTGACATATGACCTTGGGAGAGGTACTCTTCCATGAATTCCAAGTACATTTTCTTCAACTCAACCGCCGCTTAGCAACCTTGAAGGAGTTGCACAAACAATTTGGATCTGATTTAAACGGCAGTCTTACTTCAAACCGACCTGTTGGCAATACTTGAGTCGTCTTCCGAAAGTGATTTTCACCTTACGAGTGTTCAGGCGAAATAATTTGCTTTGGAGATGCATTTATTCCAGTGAGCTTAATTTTTGCAAGGTCCTATCAATGGAAACTAACAACTCTTCACTGCAACTCAAACTGTTTGCAGTTTGGGGGGGCAGAACTTTTGGAAACATATTTTCCCGAAACAACCCTGCCAAGAAGGGTCTTCTGAAGAGTTGGATAGTCAACACCTTGCTTGATTTGACCAACAGCTAATAACTTAAAGAATGATTCAGCTCCAATCAGCATGTATATTCTCTGTGGCTTGTAGAGATAGGGGTATGCCAGTGGTAGTTTCTCTGAGATTTTCCAATCAGTAACATTAACTGACTGGTCAGGGAGAAAGCATGAAACTGTTTTTTTGGGATCCAGAGTCAAGGAGAGCTCTGGCCAAAATGTGTTCACCGTTTTGTTCTGACACTTACGATCGATGTAGCCAAAATCACCCTGTCCAAAGAAGTCCAGAGCATGAGAGGTGGAAGGGTGATCCTGATTTAAAGGAGGAGACGAACTCTCTTGGGGTGGCGGCAACGCGAGACTATTATCAGTCACTGTGTATCGATGCAACAATGTGTGATGTGAGCGGCCACAAACTTGACATTTGGCGACCTTGAATCTTACAACAGTGTGACCTTTTTACAGACAATTAATACATAAGGATTTAGACTATGTGAACTCGAACCTTTGCATAACCGAGAGACATGAATTGCAATAGCTAGCTGAGCTCTACTATTGGGGGGAGTGGAATAACAAGCAAATGAACTGCGATTGTGCGACTTGCTTGGCATGACTTTTTCGTGCCTTGGCTTTGTCGACTCTTCCGCAGACAAATGCTGGTATCGATGATTCAAAACCTTTTCAAAGGACCAAAGCGGAAACTTTTCGAAGCCAAGCTGTTCTTCCCACTTCTGTCTAGTCACTGGGCCGACTCTGTTCAAAACGAGATGCGGGACGATGCGGACTGTTGCGAGATTTTTGGCAGATTAAACAGTGCGGAGATTTGGTTCGAAAATATTAGACACTCGTTGTCGTATACTCGCTTTAGGCTGCCTATGGCCTTTGCATAATTGGCCTCGGTGACTTGGAACGCTTTTATTGTTCCTAATGCTTCAATAGAGAGGCATGAAATTAAATGATTAAATTTTTCAATCACTGGTATACTATCATTATTATGAACAAGAGTCTCAAAAAGGCTAATACAATTTTTAAACTCCGAATATTTACCACTAAATTTTGGTAGGGACAATTTCGGAAGTCGAGCACGAGTTGGGGCCGTAGAAGTTGATACCGAGGGCGTCGTATCGCTTGTTAGCTTCAAGGCATCGATAAGCGACATTATCATTGCCTTGTTTATAATGGCCATTTCTTCCAGCTCGGCTCCAAATTCCTCTTTGCTATCAATTTTTTCTATTTGCTCCTGCAATAGGTTGGCCTTGTTAATAGCAGAATTCAGAACATCGAGTCTGCATTGTAGTTCTGTCAATTGCAATGGAATCGACCCACCCTCTAATCGATCATCTAATCGGCAGCTTTTTCAGTAGCGTTGTTTTGCGAGATTATTAAAGAGACGACGATTGTTCAGTACATATATTCACAGTTTATTGTAATGTAGTATATAAGACGTTACAGAGTCGAAGGGATAGTCAGCTGGATTCCAGACGGGATCAGATTGAAGACGCGGGATTCGGTTCAAGACGGTGTCTGATTGAATAGCTGGATTCCAAGACAATGTGCAAGTGATTGCAAGATCAAGATGGTAGAACGTGAGTGTGATAATGATGACGATCAAGTAAAGACTAGAAGAGGGCAGTCGGATGGAATTGCCCGTGAACTAATGCAAGCGAGATAGAGAACGAAAGAAGCGATAGAAGCTCGGGCTGCTGCTGAGTCGAGTACGAGCGATAGATATAGAGAGCGATGGCAAAGCAAAGGAAAGGAACGAAAGAAAGGCGCGAGATGAAAAGGCGAAAGAGAACGGCTGCATAGGCTGCTGACGTGCGGGAGCATGATTATGTACATATGTATGTAAAGTGGTAGTATTGGCGTGAGTCGATAGTCCTCACTCTGATCGCCCACCACCAAGGATTGGTCCATCTCAAAGTCGTCGTCGTTGGTATGTCAGTAGTTGAGTTGGTCGGCAGATGTCAGAAAGTAAAGTTGAATAAGTTGTTTCTAAAGTCGTCAAAATCAGCAGTTCTGTTAATTACATATAATCAAAACCTTTAAACATTATACATTCATATATCCTACTTGTGTACAATACTCAATAAAACACTGATAATATAAAATTATCTTACATGGGGGCTCAACCTACGAAAGTATACATGTGATTACGCACACAACGATAATGATGATGCGTTCAGCTAAAAAGAACAAAAAGCAAAGCGGACCAAATGAGAAGCAACAAAGAGGACAGCAGAATAAAGAAAGAATAAAGGCTGATGAAGGAAGGGTAAAAACGGACGAAGAGAAGACACCAGAGGCGAAAACAGGAGAAGCTGTCAAAACGGACATAAAAAAAACTTTTTTTGTCCCATTTGACGAAATAAAAGAACCAGAATTCCAATTAAGCAGTGGATAAAATGTTTTGATGAAAATGCCGACGCCTACGAATTGACTGACAAGCAGAAATATGTGAACGCTCGTATAAAAATTAAGGGAACAGCAAAGTTATTCCTGGAGACCACCACTGTGTCGGATTATCATACGTTGATTGGATATCTGTTGGATGAATTTGACAAGACCCTGACCAGCGCTGAGGTACATAAGCAGCTAAGCGAACGAAAGAAACACGAAAACGAGAATTTTCACGAATACGTCTTAAATATGCGAAAGATAGCTGCTCTTGGATGTGTAGATGATGAGTCGGTGATCCGTTATATAGCCGAGGGAGTAAAGCTGCGTGACGATCTAAAATATCCCTTATACAGTGCTTCAACATTCAAGGAACTACGAAGCCGATTCGAAACAATCGAAATTATGACAAAATCAGCAGTGGACCGCAAACAAGCAGCGAAAAAGTATGACGTCGGTAAAGCAGGAACTCTGGGAAAACGATTTGACCAGAATCAAAGGCATTGTTTCAACTGTGGATCAACGCAACATATGAGAGCCGAATGCAAGGAAGATACTAAGTGCTTTAAATGCAACGGCAGTGGACATACATCCCGTGATTGTCTGGGCTTAAAACCAAGCGTCAATATAATCAGCGAGACAAGGGAAAAGGTGCTGTTCATCAATAATAAAACTGTGTCATGTCTAGTCGATACAGGAGCTGACGTGTCTCTTATGCGAATGAAAATATACAAGGAGAAATTTGCTGAATATCCACTGCAGAAAAGTTTTGCTAAATTGTACGGCCTAGGAAACATTGTCACATCTGTGCTGGGTGCGTTAGATGTGCAAGTGCTGGTTGATGGAATTCGTACGGAACATAAATTTCTCATCGTTCCCGATACAAAACTCAATGTTAACATAATTATTGGCTACGACTTTCTCAAAAAATTTATTGTTGTTTTGGAAAATGGAAAGTATGCTTTTACAGAAGGAGATAGCATCGTTGAGGCAGAGGCTGATCATAATGTTTTCAATGTGGTAAGTCAGGACATGGAATTAGACGTTCCTCAAAAATACCAAGCAGCAGTCAAGCAGTTAATTGATAATTACAAGCCGTCTAAAGTTGAGCGAACCTGTCCTATAAAGATGACAATTATCCCTAATTGTAAGAATATGGCATTCAGAGAGCAACCAAGTCGATATGCAGCAGCAGAGAGAGATATAATTCGCAACCAAGTAGAGGAATGGTTGGAACAGGGCATTATATGAGAATCCTACTCTGACGTGGCGAGTAAAGTTGTTTTAACCAAAAAGAAAGATAAAACGTTGAGGCTATGCATACCTAGACGAAGTTCTCGATAAGATGCAAGGCGCGAAATATTTTTCTGTCTTCGACTTGAGGAATGGATTTTTTCATGTCGAAATCAAAACCCCAACCGGGAAAAAAAAACATTTGGGAAAAAAAAAGGGACTGTGTCGAATTTAATAGAGCTCCATTTGGCTATTGTAATTCGCCTGCAGTATTCGTAAGGTTTGTCACATATATTTTCCAACAGCTGATAAATGAAGGTATTATGGAAATGTATATCGACGACATAGTTGTTTTTGGGCGAACAGCCGAAGAGTGTCTAAGCAACATCCAGCGCGTATTGAAACAGGCGCAGCAGTATGGACTCGACATAAAATGGTCAAAATGTCACTTTTTGAAGGAGCGTATCACTTTCCTTGGTTACGAGATAGAAAATGGGAAGATATGGCCTGGGAAAGAAAAGGTAAAAGCTGTAAAAAAATTTCCGATGCCAATTAATATCAGAGGTATTCAGGCGTTTCTTGGACTTACTGGCTATTTTCGCAAATTCGTAAAAGACTACGCTTTTATTGCCAAGCCATTAACGGAACTGCTGAAGAAAGATGCCGTTTTTAAGATAGAAGGAGCACAAAAACAAGCAGTAGAACAACTAAAAGCAGCACTAATAGAAGAGCCAGTGTTGAAGATTTGGAGTCAAAGCGCCAAAACACAGTTGCATGTGGATGCATCAAAACATGGCTTTGGTGGAACATTGCTGCAGCAGCACGATGGTAAATGGCACCCCGTTTTCTACTGGAGTAGAAAACAACACCACAAGAGGAAAAACTTACCAGCTATGTACTTGAGGTAAAGGCAGCATACCTAGCAACAAAGAGACTCCGCCATTACCTGTTAGGAATAGAGTTCGACTTGGTAACAGATTGTGCGGCTTTTAAACAAACGATCTCCAAAAGAGATATTCCCCGAGAAGTAACGCCGTGGCTGATGTACTTGCAAGATTTCACCTTTAAAGCAGAGCATCGTGCTGGAAGCAGAATGCAGCATGTTGACAGCCTGAGTCGTTTTCCGGTGATGATCGTGACTTCCGAAGTTAATGCACGGATCAAAAGAGCACAACAGAGTGATGAACACTTAATGGCAGTTAGCGAAATTCTAAAGCAGAGACCCTATGCAGATTATGTTCTCAGAAATAACAAGTAAACAAGAGGATTATTTGCACGCTATCGACAAAGGCGACACACCCCTCTCAACGTTGCATGTGGATCATTTGGGTTCATTGGACAATACATCGAAGAACTACAAGTATATATTTGCTGTCGTAGATGGTTTTTCAAAATATACTTGGCTATTTCCTACAAAGTCGACAAATGCGGAAGAAACTATCAAACACCTGGAATCATGGGTTTCAATATTTGGCAGCCCGCAGAGAATTATCAGCGATAAGGGAGCGGCGTTCACATCGCATTCATTCAAGGAATTTTGCGCAACGAACAATATTGATCACGTCGAAACAACAGCTGGCGTACCAAGGGGTAACGGACAGATTGAACGGGTTAACAGGGTTATCATTTCAGTACTCTCAAAAATGTCAGCAGCGGAACCAGCAAAATGGAATAAATACACATCGCAGGTGCAACAGGCCATCACTCACAATTCTCACATACATGCATCAACTAGATACACGCCGTTCGAAGTCATGTTTGGTGTACGTATGAGAAACAACTCCAGTGCTGAGCTTCTGAGGATCCTTCAAGAGGAGATGCTGTCGAACCTGCAAGAAGAACGTAAGGAAATTTGGCAAGAAACCAGGCGCCAAATCGAAAAAGCCCAAGCTGCTTACAAGGAGAGTCACGACAAGAAGAGAAAGGGGCATCATGGTTATCAGCTAGGCGACCTAGTAGCCATTAAGGTGACGCAGTTTATAACTGGAAGGAAGTTATCCAACAAATATATCGGCCCGTATGAAGTCATTCGAGTGAAACGGAACGGCAGATATGATGTTAAGAAGGCAGCTGAATTTGAGGGTGTACTACAGACCTCTACAAGCGCTGACTTTATGAAGCTGTGGCGCTATGCTTACTGCGAGGAAGAAAATGAAGAGCAGAGTGAAGAGGAGGAGACATCTGGGACAGATGTTTTGCAGGATGGCCGAATGTAAAATGGTAGTATTGGCGTGAGTCGATAGTCCTCACTCTGATCGCCCACCACCAAGGATTGGTCCATCTCAAAGTCGTCGTCGTTGGTATGTCAGTAGTTGAGTTGGTCGGCAGATGTCAGAAAGTAAAGTTGAATAAGTTGTTTCTAAAGTCGTCAAAATCAGCAGTTCTGTTAATTACATATAATCAAAACCTTTAAACATTATACATTCATATATCCTACTTGTGTACAATACTCAATAAAACACTGATAATATAAAATTATCTTACATGTATGTAGATGACAAAGTTAAGCAGTGACGAATAATATAAATGACGAACAATAATAAATATTTACTCTACTGCTGCACCACTGCTCTACTATTTTTTTTATTTTTTTTTTATATTAAGCTACTTTCAACCGTGATTAGTTGAAAGATTTATTTGGCCTCCACGTCTGATACGGGTAAACGCCACCTCCTGATTGCTTTCTTGAAAGACTTGGTTAATGGTTTTAACTTTTAAATGTGATGACTGGAAGTGTATGTATGATGCTCATGCAATGACGTTTTTGTTAGTAAATGGTTAGCTTGCTTGATGTACATTGATTTATCATCTAATTCGTTTTCTTTTATGTGTACATGGTTTGGAATGTAATGAAATCAACTACGAGCAAACAGGGAGCGTTTTAAATTTTGTTTATTATTTCTTTGGCAATGTAATTATCTGGGTTGATCTTTTTTAAATTGTAAACCCCATTGAGACTATCAGTGAGGATTGCAGTTTTAGGAAAGTTTTCGGAAATGGCAAAGTCAATGGCCTTATTAATGGCTAAAAACTCAGCTGTGAGTGACGATAACTTTTTGTTGGTAAAGAAACGTTTAACGGATCCTGATTCTTTATGGATAAAGGCACAACCCACGTAATTGTCTGTGACTTAACCATCCGTGAAAATTAAATTGAAGTGTTTAGATTTTAAATGAGTTAATTATTCATGAGCTAAAGAATTTATAAGAACATTACTTGCAGATCTTTTGGACATGAGCCCTTGAAAAATCTGTGTCGGTTGAAATTTTGCTGTTAAAACTACGTACATCTGTGATCGGTACAATTGTATTCAAAATGTCTTTAAACTCGTCGTAGACTTTGTCGTAGCTGGTATTCCGTGCCGCAAAAGAACTGACCAAAAGCGATGACGCCGGAAGACCATAGGCAAAAACCTTAGCCAGCTCCTTAGCTGTAATAAATTTTAGTCTGTATTCAGGTGGAAGTTCGGCAGCTAGATTGTAAATTATATTTACCGGGGTGGACTTTATTAGGCCTAGTGCTCCCCTAAGATGAAAATTTATATGAACTTTAATTTTGTTAGATACCACCTTAGAATTGTTTGCAAATGAGGAACAAGAGTATTATAATTTGGAGCGTACAAAGGCTTTGTAAAAATTTAAAGATTTGCTTGGACTAACTCCGAAGTGACATCCACTGAGCATTTGTAAAAACATGTTATTCTTATTTGATTTTGAAATTATTTCATCAATGTAAAGTACTGAGGAGTTATTGGCAGCAATTATTCTACCAAGGTAATTTACTTTACCTACCTCTTTTAGTGTTTCATTGGCTGCGTAACCAAACATACTACTCCCGTTGAAGTGAACGGGTCTTTAACAAACTTTTTTCAACAGCAGTTCAGCAGACAAAGCCTGTTGTTGATGGGGCCGTTCTTCCTTCCATTGAGACCTGTAGATTCACTGCAAGGAAGCAACGCGTTGTCCGACACCTAATCGGTGGAAGTTGAACCATGTAATTAAACGAAATTCGCGAAGAACAGACGTGTTAGTACCGAGCTCCGCCAATATATACATTCTTTCAAGAAATCTGCAAACAATAAAAGATCAGCTCTTGGAAAATCCAAGCATAAAGTGCTTACCAAGCTTTCGACTACTGACACTGACTCTCCAACTTTATATTTTTGTAAAAACACTAAAAATTTGGCTCATGTGAGGAAATGAGACGAGGAAAGAGCGCGAAATAACAATTTTCGCTCAGCGTGTGAAGACAAAACCAATTGCACTTTGCATTAGAGGTAACAATAGACAGCTGTTCAGCGATTATTACCGATATCGGAAAAGCTTGTCACAAATTGTCAACAGAGGGCGCTCGCTCACCACATCAGATCCGTTGATCGGCAAAGCATTATTGGTGTTACAACTTTCAAGCAGTTTTTCAGTTACAAGTTTAGATGCCGCCAGTTACTAAGGAAGTGCGTGAAAACACCGAAACTGACCTCAAATCAGCACAAAAAGCTGATTCTCTGTTGCCAAGCCTTCTGCAACTATTGGACAAACGCCTCAAGGAGCAGACGGATCTCATTGCAACAAAAATGGAAGAGTGATAAAATCGGCTATGTGATTTGTTAGCGGAAAAAATAGGCAATCTAACTGGGCAAATAAAGCAGCTTAGCGACCGGGTGTTCCTTGAAAAGGAGTTGGGCGAGGCTCGAGGAATAACGCAAAGAGTCGCCGATCTGGAAGCTAAGCTAAATCACAAGCTATCTGTGCAGGAAACTACCAACATCGCCTGCCATTTGCGCATTCACGCTGTCCCCTTTGTTAAAGGCAAAAAATTGAAACATATTTTCAACACCCTATGCTTCAATTTAAGTTTAACCCCAGCGCCTACCATTAAGGGCATCTACCGCATGGAAAAAGGACGGAACCAAACACACTCAATAGTTGATCTGGTAATAATTGTCCAGCTCGATCACTTACGTGATAAGGCTACTCTGCTCCTGCTCAGAGCAATAGGCACGCTAAGGGCGAAACGCAGCAAATACCCTCCAGCAACTTGGATTGAACTCCCTGGCCCCCGTTTATGTCAACGAGCAACTAAGGAAAACTATTTGGTTTTCAGGGAAGCTATGAAGCTGAAAAAGGCTAGGAAATTAATGGCTGTTTTCACGCGAAGAGGAGTAGTACATGTCAGGATCAGCCAAAACGGTGAAATCATTGTTCTTGAAAACATGAACCACCTTTCCAATATACCAACTGGCTCATTTCGCCATTAAGAAGGATAGCAGCAGTGACGCAGAAATGATAGCAAGTAGAATTAATAGTAATTTACCAGTAGTTTAAATTAAAATATGTGTTTTTAGATGTTTTTGGATTTTTCCCTGTTCTTGCGTTGTTAAATATTACTTCATTTAAACTTTTAAAATGGGTTATTCCAGAGAAAGAATAACCCCTAATACTCATGGCTTGTTAAGAATTCCGGTGAAGCAAAGAGCTGGCCTAAAAACTTGCCATATAAATGCACAAAGCCTTCCAAAGAAAATAGAAAAGTTCAGATATATGTTTATTGTCTGCAAACAGCCCCCAGAAAGTGAACTTGAATATATTTTTGTAAAATTGATAGACACAAAAAGCTCAACTAAATTACTACTAGGATGCATTTATCGACCTAATCAGAACATTGACTATTGCGAATTGACAAATAAAATATCTGACATATCCATTACATATACTGATAAAATTGTGACTCGAGATTTTAACTGCGATATATTCAGACAAAGTCACTTGACCGAACATATGGAATACTCAAAACATGACTTCTTATTTTTGACCTATGACTTTAATCTTGACAAAAATGACCCTCCCATATTCTACAGAGACTTCAAAAATATTTACTATGCAAAGCTTTACATTGAAATTAACCTACTAAACTGGCACTCCGTATATGACCAATTACACTAGCCATGACGTGGTTGGCCATGCATTCCGCATTTCCACCCGTCTTAAGTTTCATCGTAAATATCGCCGTGTTCATGCTGTCGGTGCGGAAGCATTAACAGTTGTGCGCAGCTTTTTCTATGATACCTCTCTGCTCTCCAATGTGGCAGATAACACTACTCGACAAAATCGAACTTTTGTTTCCTCAAGGATCCAAACCGACTTTTTCTGATAGACTTTAAATTTTTTTAAAGAATTATGGTTTTTTTTATTGTTTAGTTTCTTTTTAAAGAAATTTTTAAAATCTGGTATTTTTTAATGTTTTTTTTCATAGGTAGTGCTTCTATTTTTCACATAGGTTAGGTTAGGTTGAAGCGGCTGTCGGGATTGTCAGAGACCCGACACACCTAGGCCGGTTTCGGCCCGTTGTGATACCGCATATTACGTTCCCTTCTCCCTCGTGAGACCCTATGTTATCCATTATCCCATCCGGATGCCCTTATGAAGCCTGCGATCCTTCTGGGACTGATTGTAGACATGTCCGAAATGTCAATTAGAAAAGGAGCGCCCAAGTATTGCAGTCTCCTTCTACTGAAAGCCGGACAGGAGCAGAACAGGTGTTCCACAGTCTCCTCCTCGTCCTCATCTCTACAGCTTCGACAGAAGTCGTTATATGGGGCGCCCAGCCTGCTTGCATGTGTGCCTATTAGCCAGTGTCCCGTGAGAGAGCGTATGACTGAGCTGCACCTACTCCTACTGAGTTTGCAAAGCTCATCGGTGCGCTTCTTATTGATGTTAGGCCATGTTTGCCGAGTTATGCGACATAGTGACACGGTTTGCCATCTGTCATTTATTAATCGCTTAAAGTGTTCTTTTATTTTGAGCTTGCAGGTGGCCATTGGCATACGAATATCCTCCTTATCATGGAGAAGGGGGATTGTTGTGCCAGCTCTGGCCAGCTCGTCCGCTATGCAGTTGCCTTCAAAGTCCTGATGACCCGGGACCCATATTAGGCTGATGACGAACTGATAAGCCATCTCATGAAGAGATTTGCGACAGTTTGCCACGGTGGCCGAGCTTGATGTTATCGCATTCAGCGATTTGATCGCAGCTTGGCTATCACTATAGATATTTATATGAGTTGCCGCAGGGGCTATTTCCTGAAGACAGCTCAAAGCCTCCTTGATCGCTATGACTTCTGCTTGGAAGACACTGCAGTGATCCGGGAGCCTGAAGGACTGTCTTATGTTCAGCTGTTCGGAGTAGATTCCTCCTCCGACCTTGTTGTCCAGCTTTGAGCCATCAGTAAAGATTCGAATGGCTCCCTTTGGACCAGGTGGTCCCTCAAGCCAGATGTTTCTGTGAGGGATGATTGTCTCGAAGGGGGTATCTGTATACTCCCTCGGAACGCAGTAGTCCGTTTTTGTGGGGACGATTTTGTTTCCATTTAGGATGGACGCATGACCGGTGTGATGTGACACCCATTGGTCAGAGTCTCTAAGACGGATTGCTGCCATTTCTGCCTGCTCCTTACCTGCAAGGTCAAGGCTCTGCAAGCATAGGATAGCATTTAGCGCATCCGTTGGTGTTGTGCTGAGAGCTCCACTGATGCATAGGGCTGCAGTGCGCTGCACCTTGCCCAGTTGTTTAGTGATGGTCCCCTTCGATAGGGCTGGCCACCACACTGCGACTCCGTAGAGTAGTATTGGTCTGACTATTGCCAGGTAAATCCATTGGACTATTCTTGGGTTCATGCCCCATCTTAGCCCAATGGCTTTCTTGCAAGTGTAGAGTGCTATCGTAGCCTTCTTCACTCTGTCTTTGATGCTCAGGTTCCAGCTCAGTTTTTTGTCAATTACCAACCCTAAGTAACTGGCACTGTCGCTGAAGGAGAGCCTACATCCGTTTAGTATTGGGGGGTTGAGGGACGGGATTTTGTATTTGGTTGTAAACAATACAAGTTCCGTTTTAGAGGGATTGATTCCCAGTCCACGCAACTCTGTCCATTCTGAGAGTCGCGCGAGCTTTGCGGTCATTAGATCGCAGAGTGTTTGAGGGAATTTTCCCGAGAAAATAATGGCAACGTCGTCCGCGTATGCTACCACCTTGCAGCCCCCCCCCTTCCAGGTCACACAGTATCTTATTGACTGCTATGTTCCATAGAAGGGGAGACAGGACACCACCTTGCGGGGTGCCTCTGTTGACATACCTAGACTGAGTGGACGATCCCATTGATGATGTCACTGTCCTGCATGTGAGCAATTGATCTATGAGCATCATCAAGTGACGATCCACTCCCAGGTCAGTCAGGGCCTCTGTGATGGCTCCCGGTATGACGTTGTTAAAAGCTCCCTCAATGTCTAGGAAAGCGATTAAGGAGTATTCGTTGACTTGTAGAGATTTCTCTACCGCCGAGATTACTTCATGGAGTGCCGTTTCCGTGGATTTTCCTTTTCGGTAGGCATGTTGAGCGCCTGACAGCCACTGAGGATTTATAGTTGTCCTCAGCTGCAGCCCTACTAGTCTCTCAAAGGTTTTGAGAAGAAAGGACGATAGACTTATTGGTCTGAAGTCTTTTGGGGTTGTGTGTGAGGGTTTCCCTGCTTTGGGGATAAAGACTATTTTAGCCTTTAACCAAGCTCGGGGGATTTTTCCCACTGTCAGTATCTTCCTGAAGATACTTTGCAGCCAGTTGATGGCCATGTCCCCGGCTTTTTGCAACTGAGCCGGAATGACTTGGTCCGGGCCAGGCGATTTGTAGGATTTGAAGCTGTTTACTGCCCAGCTAATATTCCGTTTTGTGAGGATGTGCCCCATCGAGGTTTCCGGGCCTTCACTTGGGGTGTCTGCCGGCTCGATGGTCGTACACCCAGGAAAATGAGTATCGAGTAGAATGTGTAGGGAGTCCTCACTAGAGTTAGTCCACGTACCATCCGTTCTCTTGAGGTATCCCACCGAGGGGGATGTTTTTGACAGGATCTTGCGTAGCCTTGAGGCTTCTGACGTGTCCTCAATTTCGGAGCAAAATTTGTGCCAAGAGGCCCTTTTTGCTCTCCTTGTTTCTTTTTTGTATAGGGTTAGCTTACTTTTGTAATTTTCCCAGTGCGCTTCCTCGCTGCTGCTTTTGGCTCTGTTAAAGAGAGTCCTGCAGTCTTTCCGGAGGGTATCTATATGTTTAGACCACCAGGGGGGTTTCTTTTTCCCTCTTGGTTGGGGAGCAAGCTGCCATGAAGGCCTTGTTGCAAGCTTCCGTGAAATTGTCCACAAGACGATTAAGATCGTCTTGTGTGTCGGGGCATTTTGGTCCCTTGTAGCTCTAGGCTAGCTGCCGTATTGTCGCCATTGCTAAAATTGTGGAGCAGAAAGATATTTAGGTGCTTCCTTGCTAATATGCAGGTTCTAATTTTACCTTCAGTTTGGGCTACAATCAGCTTGTAGTCCTTCGTCGCTAATCCACAGACCCTGCCTCCTACCACCCAGGGCTCTTGGATTAGGACTATATCCACTCCGCTCGCTTCTAAGCGGAGTATTAGGGCAGCGGATGCTGCTTTACAGTGGTGGAGATTTATCTGCAGAAGCCTCAGAGACTTCATTAGAAACGTTCTCCACCACTGTTATGTCGGCGTCAGAGTCGTCGAGTATCTCGTCCCGACACAACGCCTCAAAATCGAGCATCAGCTCCGTCTCCGAGGAGTAGCTCTCCAGGGCCGGCTCCGGGTCTACTTCGGGTGCCTCGATCTCCAAGGCAACGTCCTGCTCAACTGGGTTGTTGACAGAACGCGCCTCGGTCGCTGCGTCCGACTTGTAGACCTTCATGGTCACCGAGCTGAACCCGAAGTTAAGCTCTCCCCTGGCTGCCTCGATCGGGGCTAGCGATTCCTTATTTAGGACTACCACTGCCTGATTTGTGGGGCCCTTTGATGCCTCCACTTTGACCACCCTCCAGTCTGAGGTTGGTAGTGTGGGGTTGCATCTCTGCAACATCGTGAGGATCCGCTCGGGCTCCTTGAAAGTGGCCGGTACCCATATACGGGCCCTTGGCCTACTGGGCACCTCGCTCCAGTCCACAGCGACGAGCTTTGCCCCGGCGTAGACCTCACCGATTTGCGCCACCGCAGCTTTGTATAGCTTTACGGAGCGCTCATCCTCGCAGGCTACTACCTTGATGCTCCCCTGGAACCATCCCATGTCTTTGCAGACTGGGGGTGGCCCGGGATCCTTCTCGAGAAGCTCGAAGCAGCGGTCGGCCAGTGCCGCTTCCACCCACTTCCACTGGCTTCTGGGTATTTTCCCCTCCGCGCTGCCTTTGTCGAGAACGCCTATCAGCGTCCTCTCCTTGGCAATCTGCGCGAAGGATACATTTGGTGCAACCCTGGATCGCTTCGCGACAGGTCCGGGCGTCTCTTGAGAGCGCTGCCTCTTCGGTTGGGCGGCCACCTTCTGTGGCTCCATACTGAAGTTGGGCAACACCACCGAGGCCCATTCCACTTTCTTCAGCCAGTCTGCTGTTGGACTGACTTCCTGGCTTGCGTTCTGCCGACGGAGTATGTGCCCAGCACTCCTCTTTTCGGCATAACTGAATCTTTTGGTTTGGACGCTGGTTGATGGCAAGCCATCACCCGCCGCTTCACCAGAAGGTTGAGCAGCCGCAATATTGCTTAGCTGCCCTACCATGGTATCAGTTTTGGGTGTTGTCTTTCCACCCATCCCAGGTTTGGGATGGGACCCACCCGGATTCATACCCGCGTCCTTCACCGTGCAGGTCTTTCCTGCGTCTGAGCGGATCGGGCCAGGCCTTTGGGCCGCTGCCTTCTCCCGCTTGGGATTTCTCCCTGCAGGCATTTGGGGAGTGCCTCTCTCGTTTTCACATATTTCACATTTCACATATTTTTCACATAACTTAAGTATCTTATATCTGGTTGCATAGAACTTTGCAGTTGTGAAAAGCTGACAAATGCAGCCGACTTAGACATTTTGTAGCTGCAGCTTAACGCCTGGAAGATATTAAGCTTTCAAATTCAAATTTCATCATTTTTTTGCGGTATTTGTCCCGAAATTTTGACGAAAATCAGGAAAAGTAGAAAAAAAATAATTGGTGACATGCATTTTTAGTTTTAGATAGACGCATTAATTAGGCGTCGTTTAAGGTATTGTTCATAAAAATCTATGGAGCTATAATTCGTTAACGAAACCTAAACGAGAAGGAACGTGTCAGTCGCTTCTGGGGACGCGATTCTACTTATAACCGTACTCAGTCAGTATATACATTTTTAAGCTTCTAATTTTTTAGAATTTTAGAAATAAAAAAAATTGTTCCGTTTAAAATTTGTTTGATACATTTGTTACATGTAGATTATACATGTACCATTCAGATTTTGCATCTCCTCCGCTAGTGGGCGCTCGCGTACATAACGAGGCAGAGTGGGCGAGCGAGAAAGAGAATGAGTAGCGTGTCTCTGGCTAAAGTAGGCGGGCGAAGCAACTGAAAATTAATTTCTTTATTCTGGCTATAATTATGATCCGATCGGATTCTAATTCGGCAATCTGGTAGATATGGTCATTCTCTACGATACTGCGTTTTCAGCTTTATCGTATATTTAAAATTGTCCCTGCCACAGATTTTCGTCCTTTGTGTGGGCGGAAGGGGCGGGGCGAAATTTTAAAATACACTTGTAGCAATGTAATATTACATGAGACTGGAAACCAAATTTGGTTACCGTAGCTCTTATAGTATCTGAGATCCAGGCGCTCAACAAGACGGACAGACAGACATGGCTATATCGACTCGGCTATTGATGCTGATCAAAAATATATACATACTTGATGGGGTCGGAAAACTTTCCTTCTCTGTGTTGCACACATCCCCTTTCACCACAAATACAATATACCCCTTAACTCTTTAAGTACGGGTATAATAAAGAAGGAGAAACAATAATAAAGCAAGAAAACAACTTGTATGTGTACAAACAGTGCTCAGAAAAAAGTGCAGTTAATATGTTGAACACAATTTCCCCTGCAATGAAGTGGCATAATATGTTTGGCCACAAGCAGCTAGTTCATGGCATTAACATTGATAACATGAAAATGGAAACTAATTGTGATACATGTAACAGAGCAAAAATATGTGCATTGTCTTTTCAACACAAGTTAAATCGAAGTTAAAACAACGAAGCAAGTGCTTGAGCTAGTGCATACAGATGTGTGTGGCCCAATTAATGTAAAATCAAACGGAGGAAATCTCTATTTTTGATATTTATTGACGACTACTCGCGCAAAGTATTTATCTACACAATGCACGCCCAATTAATGTAAAATCAAACGGAGGAAATCTCTATTTTTGATATATATTGACGACTACTCGCGCAAAGTATTTATCTACACAATGCACGCATAAAGCCAAGTTTTTGAAAAATTCAAAATGTTCAAAAGTTTTGTGGAATGCCAAACAGGCAATAAACCAAAAGGTGTGCGCAGCGATAATGGCACAGAGTATGTGAACAAGGAATTATCTGATTTTTTGAACGAGTGCGGCATACAAAGACACTTGATGGTTCCCTACATGGATGGTTCCCTTAGCAAAACGAGAGGGCCAATCGCACAATTGTAGAGATGGCAAAAAGTATGCTTATCCAGGCAAAGCTGGAGGAATTCTTGTGGGCAGAGACTGTTACCACGGCAGTTTACGCTGAGCGTTGAGCAGCGCTGAAGCTGAATACATAGCTCTATCTATGGCTGCTAAAGAAGCCGTTTATTTACGAAGACTTCTGACAGAGATTTGTTTCTCAACTGATGCAGAGTCGTAAACCATATATGACGACAACATCAGCTCGCAGCATATTGCCCAAAATCCGGTACATCACAAACGTACGAAGCACACCGATATGTTCGCGAAAAAGTTGAATGTAATGACATTTAAGCAAGCAAAAGCACGACGACTATGTTAAAATTAAATATGCGTTAGCTATTAATGATTATATGTAGCTAAAGAAGAAGTGTTAAAAATGTAATCGATATCTATATAAACAACAACAAAAAACAACAATAATCTGGCAACACTGTTTTATATTGTATAGCAAGAGAGAGAAGAAGGAGAACATACTTCTTAAAAACATTTTTGTATAAAGTCTTGATTTTAAGTTTTTTAGGAGTCTTCAGGTATAGTGAGCGGAAGGGCTCGGGTTAGCAACACTATGGTCGGATCCGAGACAAAGCACAGATCAAGCAATCGACCCAAGGAATTTTTCACATGGTTGACTTGAGACAGCGATAGGTCTAGCAAGCCGTCGATAAAGTCATGTCGTGACATGGGCACAAGATTATTAGATTCGTTTACCGAAGACCAAACAGTACCTGGCAAATTGAAATCACCAAGAACTATCACATGGTCTTTATCTGATAGCGAGGAAGAAACAGTTTGTAAAGCGGACAGGTGATGCTCGTATATTAAGATATCCGAGGAAGGTGGAATATACGAGCAAGTAATGAAAATGGAAAAGCCTGGGAAAATCAGTTTTACGCACAGGAATTCCAGGTCTTGTTGAACCTGGACTATGAAATGTTCCACCGTGAAGTTTGAGTCCACTGCAATGAGGACCCCGTCTCCACGTCGCACAGTGGTCGATTCTGCCTATCTGGCAGGCAATAAATCAAAAATTAAAATGTCGAATCTTGTTAATTTTTTTTAGTTTTTGGAAAGTAAACATCCCACTGATATTTAATGCTATACTTATATTTTTTTTCGTATCGATAGTCCAGTACCTGCACGCGCTTGAATCGTTAAAAACTTGTATGTCCATACCTAAGTAAATTATACCGCCTTTTTATGGCTTTTTGTAAAGCAAAATAAATATTAATTTTTTGTGAATTGTATTAAAATTACCATCCATTTTGATCATAGCTAGTAAGTATTCAATAAAAAATATATGTGTTGGTCCTGTGCTTACATGTATTAGTGGTAAATCGTTGTAGAACTTAACATTTCCTTTAGTGTGCTATTAATATCATACCCGACACTTGCATGGAATAGATCTTTTGACATCCGTCCCCTTCCGCCTTCAATCTTTTTTTATTTATGAAACCAGTCTTTTTTTAATCTTCTGTGTTAAAACCAATTGCAACTACGTGCAACACGTTAATTTATTTGATTTTATAGGACAAATGTCAGTTTCGAAAAACGCGCTTTTTGCGATATGGCGCATGGAAATTGAGTAAGAAAGAAAAGCTAAAGCGAGTTTGATCCATGTTTTCACTCAATTAACTGATAACACTAGTCAACACGATTTTTCCTCAAGGAACAAAACGAACTTTTTCTTAAAGATTTGGGGCTTAGAAATGGTTTGATGATATTTTTTTTTTTTTCTATGGCAGAACTTTTTTTTTAAGAATTTTTGAAAACTGGTATTTTTTTTAAGCTTTTTTCAGAGGTAGCGCTTGTTTTTTTCACATAGCTCTAGTATCTTACGTCTGGTTGTAAAGAACTTTGCTATTTTGAAAAGGTAATTAAAACAGCTAGAAGTTAAGCCCAAATACTTTGTGATTTCAGCTTACCGTCTGGGAAATATAAAGCATTGAAATGCAAAAATGATGATTTTTGTGTGGTATTTTTTACGAAATTTTGACTTTAAAAACCCAGGAAAAGTCGAAAAAAAATTATATCTTGTGTCCTCTATTTTTTTGTGTATAGGTGCGTTAATTTGGCATCGTTTAAGGTATCGCTCATTAAAATCTATGGAGAGACTTTGGAGCTAAAATTCGTTAACCAAACCTAAAATATTAAAAAAAATGAACAAAAATTACCTTTTGGAAGG
This sequence comes from Drosophila obscura, assembly GCF_018151105.1. NCBI lineage: Eukaryota > Metazoa > Arthropoda > Insecta > Diptera > Drosophilidae > Drosophila > Drosophila obscura. The sequence continues at coordinate 86,480 of NW_024542823.1, read as the reverse complement.
TTGCGAGCCCAACTGCCCATTGGGAACAAAGGAACGCGATCAGGTACCAAATGTACAACCCTTGTTCGTTTGCTTTTTTTTTTCGACTTTTCCTGGGTTTTTAAAGTCAAAATTTCGTAAAAAATACCACACAAAAATCATCATTTTTGCATTTCAATGCTTTATATTTCCCAGACGGTAAGCTGAAATCACAAAGTATTTGGGCTTAACTTCTAGCTGTTTTAATTACCTTTTCAAAATAGCAAAGTTCTTTACAACCAGACGTAAGATACTAGAGCTATGTGAAAAAAACAAGCGCTACCTCTGAAAAAAGCTTAAAAAAAATACCAGTTTTCAAAAATTCTTCAAAAAAAAGTTCTGCCATAGAAAAAAAACCATAATTCTTTAAAAAATTTTAAATCCCCATATCTATCAGAAAAAGTCGGTTTGGATCCTTGAGGAAAAAAAAGTTCGATTTTGTCGAGTGTAATTGATAAAAACGAACTCAAAGAAAATGATTGTTAGCGAATAAAAAAAAATTAAGTAATTTTGCTTCTGAGTGAAGTGTACCGCAGAAATTTAAAATAGTTAACACAACAAAGCAAATTTTTTATTTTTGATCTATACCTTTTTTGAATTAATATAAAGTGTTATAAAAACATTTCAAAATATTTTGAAATACAAAAAATTATTTTTTTTTTTAAATTTATTTTTAAAAGTTTTTAAGTTAAAAAATAAAAAAATTTAAAAATACATATTTATTTAAAAATATTACTTATTTATTTTTTGAGTAATTAATTATTGCCTGCCAGATTGGCAGAATCGACCACTGTGCGTCGAGACGAACGGTCATTTCTAAAGATTGTGTACCGACCTGCCAAAACTTCGGAGCTAAGGATGTCCGACTTTCACCAGGTCTCGGTAAACAGAATAACGTGGGACGAGAATGCGAGACTCTCCAGAAAAAGAGTGTTAAGCTTACTACGCATTCTGGTAGGTAACTAAAAGAGAGAAAGTTAGTTTTTTGGATGTGTAGAAGTAGAGCGGGATGATGTGGGTGGAGATGGAGCATTGGTCTGTTTCTAATTAGGGAGAGTGATGGCGGGCATATTCTTTTTCCCAGCTTTAAACTATTTTACCACCAAATGCTCCGGCCAAAACTTGTGGGAACGAATGGTTTCAAGTTGAGTCGGGAAGACGCTTATTTTGAAGAAAGCTATGTCCCTGGCATAAGAAAAGTTAAATTTGTCCATGTTTATGCCGACGGAATTTATTTTGCTTTGTATAAAAGCAATTAAATCATTGAATATGAGGTCAGGGGCTAGCCACGAGAGAAAAACTTGTCGCTTTGGTGGGACTCCCAGCAGTGGTTTTGGCACCACAGGCCTAGTACCTATGACGTCTGTTTACTGGAGGGTTCGAGCTGGACGAAGTAGATATTTTAGATATTATTGGTTCGGACTCTACGGACACGGCCACTACAGAACGTCTGCATGCTTTTCGAGGTGATCAATTCGGGACAGTTGGGACTTGCAGTTCCAGCGGAGTAACATTTTTACACCTAGGAGACTCACTCAGCAGTTTAAAACCGAAAGATTGAGACTCCATGGCTAATAGCCGTTCGTACAGCTATTTAAAGCCAACGGTCAGCTCCTTAAAGCCCTTTCGCGTTAGCCTCATAAACATGACCATGTCATTCTCAACCACACGACATGACTCACATCACCCACGAGGCCCAAAAATACAGTGCATTTAGCGTGCACTACATTATTGCAGAGCCAGCATGGGATGATCGGCTGGTCGTGATTGATCTGCTTCTTGCAGGTTTTGACGGAACCAGCAATTGAGAAATCCATAAATAAAAATAAAAAAGTAAAAATTTGATGGAATAAAATAATAGAACAACATAAAAGGAAATTCAAAACAAATAGATATCAGACCACGGTAAAGACAGAGAGGGGAAAAACACTTGCAGCAGCAGCTAATTTGAGAGAGAACGCTACTGCACAAACAGTTTCGTGAGCGAGAGATTTCGTGAGATGAGGTATAACGAAAAGCTACGAAAAGAGAGCGGGCTAATTGTAGTTTGAGCGTACTTACAGACAGCAAACAAAAACAAACACACGACTAGCCGACGCAAAAAAAAAATTAATAATATGTTTTCTACACAGATTAACAGGATTGCACTCGCGGTTAAGGATAGATTTTAGATTGTAAGTTATTTGGAGAAATATAATTAAGTTTTGACTTTAAAAACACTGGCTGTTTGAAAAAGAACGACTTGCTCCGACGAAATTTGTCGCGTTGTCCCAGTTCACTCACTTCGGACATCCTCGACGACCAACGAAACTTTGAAAAGCCAATAAGAAGGATTTAGTCGTCAGATCGGAGATAATTTGTGATGAACCGCCTTGGACGCAAAACAGACAAATAACGCCATGTAGGACTTATACGGTGGGCTTCCACGAATTTTTAGCGTCGTATAGACTGGGCCACAAAAATCAACGCCACATACTGCGAATGGACGGAGAGCACGGAGCCGGTCTGCGCGTAGATTTCCCATCATTTGGGTCTGGAGTCGAGGCTTGCCTTTAAAGCAGCGAATGCATGACCTGACTGTCGCCCGGAAGACCTCCTGAGCGTTTACCATCCAAACAAGCTGCCGCAGAATATTTACAAGTGCTCGTAGGTCTGCATGAAAATTCGTTTGATGGCGATAGCGAACATAGGTCTGCACAAACTGCAAGCACAAAGAGCACCAAGTCCCCATTTCTTCATTGATATAGAGATTTAAACGCTGAAGACTGGGACCTAACGAGGTTCTTTTCCGAACCCTTACGATATCTTCCTGATACATGTTTTTCTGGGTCAACTCGACAATTTTGTGAAAAACCTCATAGTACTCTACTGGTGACGGAGTCACTTCAAATTTAAGATTTCTGTCTTTGCATTTTCGGATGAAGCGGAACACGAAAACGAACTTTTAGAGCAGCTTGATGTGTGACGAGTGTCTCTCAATAGCATCCACTTAATCGTTAGATTTAGAAGCCACGTTCAGTCCGACCGCTGTATTTTTAGTTTCCAGCTCTTCTTCGGAAAGCACGAAGTGGGGTTTTCTGGGCCAGCTCTCTTCTTCCTCCTTCAAAATCCTTCAACAAATTGCCAATAATACAAGCTCTGTTTTTAACTTATTTTTGCGTTTTATGCTTTCAAACAACACCAAAAACATTTGTTTTTTTCTCTGGTTTTCGCAAAATTTTTGTCAACGATATGAGACAATATAACATATCATGTCTTGTTAAAGGCCTGTCTCCAGCACCGCGGAAAATTCCTGCCTGGAATTTGCTAGTTATTCCGTGAGGGTGTGGAACAGAGCTAAACCAGGGTTGATGAATCAGCTGTGTTTTGTAAGCAGTGCCAACTTTGATATTCTACTAAAATTAAAAAAGGAAACAAAAGCACTCTGACGATGAAGTGATTGTGTTGGTGGCTGCATATATTGTTGCACAACAAAAAAAAAATAATTTGCATCTCTCTTTTTATACCCGTACTCAAAAAAGGGTATATTATTTTTTTGATGTTAAGTTACTTTCAACCGTGATTAGTTGAAAGATTTATTTGGCCTCCACGTCTGATACGGGTTAACGCCACCTCCTGATTGTTTTCTTGAAAGACTTGTATTAACTTTTAAATGTGATGGCTGGAAGTATTAGTAAATGGTTAGCGTGCTTGATTTACAATTTGATATTTGCGATGCGTATGAATTCAACAATGTATTTGTATGATGCGATAGGTTCTTTTACAAAGAAACGATATATATCAGTATAGGATTTGAGTATTGGAAAACGATTTCTTTCTTGAGAGTAAGCGGGACATATAAAAATTATATGTGAAGTGTCTTCTGGTAGTTTGCAGGAATCACATAAATTGTTATTTATTACTTTCATTCTAGTAAGCGAAACTTTGTCTATTCCGTGACCACTTAGTAAAGGGGTATATTAGATTTGTGGTAAAAGTGGATGTGTGTAACGCAGAGAAGGAAACGTTTCCGACCTCGTAAAGTATATATATTCTTGATCAGCATCAATAGCCGAGCCGATATAGCCATGTCTGTCTGTCCGTCTGTCCGTCTTGTTTGTCGGCTAGATCTCAGAGACTATAAGAGCTAGGGCAACCAAATTTGGTTTCCAGACTCTTGTGATATCGCACTGCTACAAGTGTATTTCAAAATTTCGCCCCGCCCCCGCAAAGGACGAAAATCTGTGGCAGGCATAATTTAAAAAATACGATACAACTAAAAGCGCAGTATCGTAGAGAATGATCATCTATACCAGATTGCCGAATCTGAATCAGATCGGGTCGTAATTATAACCAGAATGACGAAATTAATTTTCTGTTGGTTCTTCCGCCCCCTCCTGCCAGAGACCCGCTAGCTATATCTTTCTCGCTCGCACACTCTGCCGCGTTCAGGTCGCGAGCAACCCCTAGCGGAGGAGATGTATCTACATGTTAGATGTAGAATATACATTGTACAAGTAGATAGCAGATGTAGCAAAAAAAATTAATTAATTTTAAAATTCTAAAAAATCATATGCTCAAAAATGTATATACTGGCTGAGTACGGGTATAAGTAGAGTCGCGTCCCCAGAAGCGAATCACACGTTCCTTCTCGTTTTTATATGAAGTTTGGCAGGAATTTTTCGATTCCGCGGTGCTGGATACTATTCTTTCTATCAAAATTTTGTGCTGATACGCCCACAAAAGACTCTATTATGTGTTACAGAGATTTTATTTCAATGTATCGATAACAAAATCGAGATGCGACAGCTATAAGCTCGAAAACGCAAAGTATTGGTGCATTCACAAATTATTTCAAAGCAAAATTTAACGTTGTGTTAAGCAAAATTTATTTATGAAAATGGCACAATCTAAATTGCCCTGTAATGCTGTCTTTTACTTATATGTCAATGCATCAATAAGTCGTCTTTTTTATCCTTCGACAATTATGATTCGTTTTGTTGTATGCAAATCTGTAAATTTTTCATTTCCGACATGAAAATGTTTCGTTTTGAGTATTTTACAATTTTTTAATATGTGAAGATGGGAGTACAAAACTTACTGTTTTCAATAGTAAATGGGAAAATTATTTGCAAAAGTGAAAACTGGATACATCCTGATAGACTTTAGCTTCCTATAGTGTGGACTCGGCTGGGCCAAACATTTTTTTTCGAAATTCAAACGGGACGCCCCCTTGTTTTGTTACCTTAGATTTAAAAGTAATTTAAATGTTTTTATTTTTATTTTTTTAATTTTTTAGAGGTTGCTACCAATTTTTACAAAAAAATGTAATCAAGAAAATTAAAAAAAAAAATTGTTTGCTGAATGAGTTGGATAATTAGTGAAATCTGTAGCATATATATTGATACCATTCATATCATCATTAATCAGTTTTTGTCAGTAAAAAACTTGCTCAAGTTTTTGCGAACTAGTTAACTAAATCAACCTCAGCTGAACTTCTTGATTTTCACCAATCGTTAATTTTTTAACAGTAAATAAAAATAATAAAAAATAATATCAATGTGAAATAGTTTCTAAGTTTCAATATTATTTGAAAAAAAACCGATGAATTAAACTTTTTTTTAATATATATTTTACCCAAAAAGTGTATTTTCTTTTCGTGCTAGCAACCCTCAAACATTAAACTAAAAATTTGAAAAAAATTTTATAATTTTATTGAATAACGAGAAAGAACGTGTGAGTCGCTTCTGGGGACGCGACTCTACTTATACCCGTACCAAAGACAATATAAGTATAAGATGCGGAACGCTCATACATTTCAATTGCCATATGCAAGCCAATTTTTCGGCCAGCGACGAAATTCGCGCCATCTCGCTCGCTCAAATTTGAGAGCGTACGAATCTAAAACGAGCAGTAACATGTGAGTCGCTTCTGGGGACGCGACTCTACTTATACCCGTACTCAGTCAGTATATACATTTTTGAGCTAATGATTTTTTAGAATTTAAAAAAATATTTTATATTTTACATTTTTATACCCGTACCCAAAAAGAGTTAAGGGGTATATTAGATTTGTGGTAAAAGTGGATGTGTGTAACGCAGAGAAGGAAACGTTTCCGACCCCATAAAGTATATATATTCTTGATCAGCATCAATAGCCGAGTCGATAGAGCCATGTCTGTCTGTCCGTCTGTCCGTACGTCCGTCCATCTTGTTTGACGCCTGGATCTCAGACACTATAAAAGCTAGAGGAACCAAATTTTGTTTCCAAACTCATGTGATATCACACTGCTACAAGTGTATTTCAAAATTTAGCCCCGTCCCCTTCCGCCACTTCAAAGGACGAAAATCTGTGGCAGCCACAATTTTAAAGATACGCTTAAACTGAAAACGCAGTATCGTAGAGAATGCCCATATCTACCAGACTGCCGAATCTGAATAAGATCGGATCACAATTATAGCGGGAATGAAGTTCGCTACATCACATCAGCCCTCAAAACAAAACGAAAAACCAATTCAAGCGGCCAACAATTGTAGAGCCCACACACAAGCACAGTATGTTTGAATACATGGCACACACACGTTTACGGAAACTGAAATCTCGAACAAAGTCGGTTTCGGCAGCTAAAAATTATTCTATGCATACAATCATATATTTTGGAGTGTACACGTACACAACACATGCATGCCTGCTGCCAGTCGGCTCGTGTGACGTCATGAGCCGAACGCGGCCATTCCCAGAGCCGAACGCGGCCATTCCCAAAGCCGAAGATCTGGGAACGTTCGCTGCAAGCTCAGCTGCGCCCCTTTCGTTGTATGAACTGGCACATCTATATACTGTACGGTTAGTGCCCGTACTCAGTCAGTTTATACATTTTTGAGCAGAATTTTTTAGAATTTTAGAATTTTAAAAAAAATTTTACATTTTACATATGTTTGCTACATCTGTTATCTAAATCTACATCTGTTATCTACATCTACATCTACAATGTATATTTTACATCTAACATGTAGATTCTACATGTACCATTTAGATTCTACATCTCCTCCGCTAGGGGTTACTCGCGCACTGAACGAGACAGAGTGTGCGAGCAAGAAAGAGAATCAGTAGCGTCAGCAGCGCTGGAGAAGGAGGGGGAACCAACGGAAAATTCTGGCTATAATTATGATCCGATCTGATTCAGATTCGGCAATCTGGTAGATATGGGCATTCTCTACGATACTGCTTTTAAAGTTTTATCATATCTTCAAAATTGTGCATGCCACAGATTCGTTCTTTGTGGGGTCGGAAAGGGGCGTGGCGAAATTTTGAAATACACTTGTAGCAGTGTGATATCACATGAGTCTGGAAACCAAATTTGGTTGCCCTAGCTCTTATAGTCTCTGAGATCTAGGCGCTCATCAAGACTGACAGACGGACGGACAGACGGACAGACGGACATGGCTATATCGACTCGGCTATTGATGCTGATCAAGAATACATATACTTTATGGGGTCGGAAACGTTTCCTTCTCTGCGTTACACACATCCACTATTACCACAAATACAATATACCCCTTAACTCTTTTTTGAGTACGGGTATTACAAAAAACAGAATTGTGGGAGGGGTGTCCACTTGAAAAAAAAATTATTTGGTCAAATTTTGGCCCAGACTAGTCTGGTCATTTGCTTTTTAGGCAAGTTTGCAGATGCTGTAAGTGTGCCTTTTTTAATACTTTACTATTTCTTTGCGCGACTCTAAATTGTCTGTGAACTCTGGAGTGGTAGCAGACGATTTGTCCAATACGTTTGAAAATAAATGGCTGCTACAGTCTATGCTTGTATTATATTTTGTGATTTCTAATGCTTTAATCACATTAGGTACCGGTCCCCTTTTAAAATCCATTGATTTTCTAAAGTCTATCAGAAAAAGTGAGTTTGATCCCACAGTTTTATTAGCTTTTATATCTGGCCAAAAGCCTTAAGGACTCTGAATTTTAAAGTCTAACATTTAGACATATAATATCCATAAATTTGCTTGTTTGCTTTAAATAAAAAAATTTTATTTCTTTCAGAGATTGTTAAAAATTACCAAGCAGTTGCTTAACATAAATGACGATCCAGAAGTCGGAACCTTTCTAGGAACCAATTTTTCTGAAGAATCAGATGCGGAAATAAATGTTCTTCTTGAAGATAATTTACTTGACAGCCTTGACAATTGGCTTGGACGGTTGTTTGATGGTACAACACATAAGTACTATGTAAATTACTGGCCGGATTTTCCTACTAAATGATTAAAAAAACTTAAATTTATTTTCAAAGCTCGAATATTAAAATAACTTTTTTTCAATGAGTAATATTTTTTTTCGTGTGTATCGGAAACTTTTACGAGGGCTGTCCAAGAAATATCCGACCTTACATAAAATCGTTGGAAAATGTTCACAAAAAATATTTATAAGGGGAAGTATCGCCTATTAAAAGCTTAAGTTTAAAGTTTTGTACCTTTACCTTGCGCATTTTTGTTAGGTAGATTTTAGTAGAGAACGCTCTGAATTGATTTCTAAAAATGGATAAAATTGGTCATCGTTGTGTGATTCAATATTTTCATTTGAAAGGTTTTAGTTCTATCAAAATGAATGCTGAGCTGGATTCTACCTAAGGTGATTCTGCTTCTTCGTTTAAAAAAATAATATATTGGTTGGGTATCGTTCGAACTGCGAAGATCAACATCGTAATGGGCGACCAAATAAGGTTACCAAATCAGAAATGGTGGCAAAAATTACAAAATTGGTATTGGATGATCGGCGATTGAAAGTTCTTGAGTTAGCTGAATGTGTAGTCATTTAAAAAAGTGCTGTACATCACATATTGGCAGAAAAATTAGACATGAAAAAGCATTGCGCAAGATGGCGGCCGCGTTTGCTCACTATCGACCAAAAATACACTAGTGTGATAACTTCGAAGGAGTGTTTTCGTTTAACCATAATAAGGTCGAGTATTTTCGCTGTTTCGAAAACGTGGATAGGCCACCATAACACTCCAGAACCAAAGCATTCAAAACAGTAGGTTCCTTAGTCTGATTCTAGGCAAGAGAAGGCCAAAGTGGGGTTTTCAGTCAATAAAGTCATTGCGAACGTTTTTTGGAATTCTCGCGGTATTAACCACAAGTATTACCTTCAGAGAGGGTAAAGCAGACTGTCGTTACACCATAGAATAATAGTAAATAAGTAGAAAGCAATGAAGTTATGTATGGAATGTAATGTAGTTCGTAAGGTTACGGCATGAAGTCCCGCCACTGTAAATCCAAGCAACATGCAACTACACGCCCGCAGCATAGCCGACAAGCGATGCGTGGGAATAAAGCACTCGTAAATTGAACTTCGTTTCGCACGGTTTATTTTTTGATCGCCCTTTATCGCCGCCCACAGCTCTGGTCTGTACTGCTAATTCCCGCGTCTCAAGCCTAAGTAAAGGCATCAAACAAACAACAAAAATAGTTTCGAATTTTCTACATGGCGCCCGAACAGGGACTTTGGGATTAGTTTTCGTTTTTAAATTAATCGTTGTTCGACCAAAACGCTGTTCGCGAGTTAAAGCCGCGAAAAAACCGCCGAGCCAACAATCGACAATCCAGAAGGAAGATCACGGAATCCACGGAAGACCACATTGGAGACCGCCATCCACACCTACAACCGAAGCAGAACATGGATATTGAGTTGCCAACGCCCAGGGAAGTGGATTCATCCGACGACCAGGTAACAATGCCAAAGCAATAGCGGCTAAAATAATAGCGTTTAATACCTATTGGCTTGGCATTGAACAGTATTGTACATACATTCACCTACCGTTTAACTATTCGTGAGAGCTGGGTAGTTCGGGAAGAGTATTAGAAGGCGCCAACGACATAGTTTACCGCTCATTTCGCATTTGGTAGCATTATTTCGCATTTCGTTTCGTTCGCTGGGAAAACATTGACCCTTGCAGCGGTAAACTAATTTTCGCGCTCTTTAATGTACAGCATACGGTTCTCTTAAGTTTACGTTCGTGCAGTACCCTCGTCGTAACTTTGCTCCCGCAGCTTCGTGGTTATCCAACTCTCTAACTGGTGTCGCCCAGCTTGTCGTTTGTGACGAGAGCTGATCATCCGCTCTTATATTGTGCCAATCAATTGAAACATCGTTCGCCACTTCGTTTTTGGGTCGAACGCTGTTCTAATTTAGGTATTTGTGTGCGCTTTGACATCTAATTTTCTAGCTGGTGTCGCCGAGCTTGTCGTATGCGCGAGAGAGCTGATCATCCGCTCTTATATTGCGCCACTCAACTAAACATCGTTCGCCACTTAGTTTTCGGGTCGAACGCTGTTCTAATTTGGGAGTCGAGTGCGTTGCGCGCATTAGAATTGCGTTTGCTTATTGGTTCGAACTTGGTTCGAGCTCAGTGTGTCGAGCCAAACTTGGTGTTGGTTGCGTACGCTTAGCTTAGCGTTGCGCGCATTGGAACTCCAGACGTCCGTTTCGTAGGGGATCGAACGTGGGTCGAGTTTGGTTCGCCGTGACAGAGCTCGGTTGCGTTTGTTGCGTTTTTGTCTGTTCTAACTGTTGCAGTCGTTGTCGCATCGAACCTAATACGTTTATACGTGGGTACTTGAATACTTTTGCCGTACTGTCAAACATTGTTCTCATTGAACGCAATGCATTTCCTCAGGTTATCGTCGCCTTCGCTTAGCAAGTTTAAAGTTTAGAAGTTAGGAACAGCCAACGTTGGTAATTTAATCAACATGTCTAAAGATCATGATGAAGAGAAGGCAACTGGGAGCGGAATGTGTGGAAGCACGAAGCTCACAAAATTGTATGTGAGGTTGGAGAAGATAAGCGAAGATATAAATCGAATGAGGATAGCATTTGCTGGATCCATTACAAATCCAATGTCGTTTGGAAATATTGAACTCCTATATTGAAAAAGCAATGACCCTGCAGTCCGAGATCGATGTACTAGACCCAGATAATTCAGATAGGGCGGCGTTGGAAGAAACGTGTGTGATCACAAAGGCTCTGTACATGTCGGCAGCGACCAACAGATCCCCTCAACCATACATGAATTCAGCACCCACACACCACCACTCCAATTTGCCAAAATTGAAGTTTCCGAAGTTCAGCGGCAAGCATGCGGATTACAAACAGTTTATTAGTCTGTTTGAAAGTTTGGTAGATTCCGACCCGTCGTTGTCCAATATAGAGAAGTTCAACCATCTCATATCGTGCTTGTCCGATGAAGCCTTGGGAACCGTTAAGGCGTTCCAAATGTCAGATGCCAACTATCCAAAGGCGTTAGAAAGTTTGAAGAGGGTGTACGACAACAAGTGCTTAATATTCTTTGAGACACTTGCCCAGTTGTTTGACATTCCTGCCGTAACCAAGCCGTCAGCGTCTGCATTGCGATCAACTATAGATACAGTGTCAGCCATTCTGGAGTCGCTTTTATCGTTAGGAGACGAGCGAGAGGTTGCTAACGCCATGATAATACATCTGGTGTTATCCAAGGTGGACCCATACACAAAAACAAAGTATGAGGAGCAGCTGAACTACGATGAGCTCCCTTGCTGGTCGGTTGTGCAAGTACCCGGTACCACACCAAGGGGCACCAAACCGACCACCCACGAGGGCCGAGCGATCGACCTCAAGTGTGTATATTGCGGCGCCAACCATTCGATCGGAAACTGCCAGGGATTTGGGGCAATACCCGTCTTGGAGCGTTTCGAGTTCGCAAAAGGCAAGCAATTATGCATTAATTGCCTCCAATCTGGACATAGGGTATCTCAGTGCACATCCTCTAAGTGCAGAGTTTGTTCACAGAGGAATCACACCCTCTTGCATAGATACGCAGCTCAGAGCGCAGATTCAGAAAGTCAGGCAATAGGAGTACAAGCATCGTCCCATCCTGCGCAGGTGAAGCAGGCATCCAGTGAGCCCGAGCATGTCATCCTTGCCACAGCAGTGGTAAGAGTTCGGGACAGATTTGGCCAAGTTCACTTAGCAAGAGTGTTGTTGGATTCGGGTTCACAGGTCAATTTCATGACAGAAAGTCTAGCGCAATCGCTAAGGTTGGCAAGGGTCAACCGTTGCCTGACAGTGACATCTGTAGGCAAGTCAAGCTCGGTGTCGAGGAGTGAAGTCTCGACGACAATATACTCCAGGTTAAATAACCATAGTTTCGTAGCAGATTTCTGGGTTCTTAGAAGCATTACCAATCAGCAGCCTGACAGAAATCTGCCCATTAAGCAGTGGAAAATTCCTGCGAATGTGGAGTTGGCAGATCCAGCATTCCATCGACCTCAAAGGGTAGATATGCTGATTGGAGCAGACTCGTTCTTCGATCTGTTGTGCACAGGCCAAATAAAACTGGGTGAAGGGGCACCATTGTTGCAAAAGACCCTTTTAGGTTGGGTAGCTTCAGGTCGGTGTAGCAAGCTTCTGACTGGAGAAGCCGCTTGCTGCGTCGCAACCTACTCACCGGAAGAAGACTCTCTGTCTCAAATGGTCGAAAGACTGTGGGAGATAGATGCAACGCCAGAAGAAAAACATGCTCAAACAAATTCGGCAGAGCAGCTGGCATGCGAAGAGTTTTTCAAAGCCAATGTCTGCAATTTACCGACCGGAAGGTTTCTAATACCGTTGCCTTTTAAGACAGACCCAGTATCGTTGGGGTCGTCCTTCGAGGTCGCAAAACGTCGTTTCTTATCGTTAGAGCGACGAACGTTAAGAGAGAGTGAGCTGAGAGACATGTATCTCAGTTTCATGAAAGAATATATCGAGCTCGGCCATATGTCTCCGACAGACAACGCGATTCCGCCAGGACCACATTATTTTATACCACGCCAGTGCGTCCTGAGGCCTGATAGCAGTTCCACCAAGCTTCGAGTCGTTTTTGACGCGTCGAGCAAGACCACAACTGGGTGGTCATTAAGCGATTTACTTATGGTGGGACCTACTATTCAGAGGGAATTATTTTTATCACTCGTTCGATTTCGGGTGAATCGGTATGCTTTAACGGCAGACGTTTCGAAAATGTATAGGCAAGTGGATGTGGCCGTAAAAGACCGGAATTTCCAACTCATCGTGTGGCGAGAACATCCCACCGATCAATTGCAAATTTTTCGGTTGAACACAGTTGCCTATGGTACTTCCGCAGCACCTTTCCTTGCCATTCGTTGTTTGCACGAGCTCGGTGTACGCCACAGAGACACCCACAAGAAGGGTTCTGAGGTGATCTGCAGTGATTTTTATGTAGACGACATGCTGACAGGAGCCGATGACGTAGACACGCTGAAGTCGATTTGCGATCAGGTGTCTGAGATTCTTGGCTCCGGAGGGTTTCAGCTTTCGAAATGGTTTTCGAACCATCCAGAACTAATGGATGGAAACAATGAGGAGAAATCCCTATCATTCAATGATGCCGATTCGACCAAAACATTGGGGATGAGGTGGAGTCCAAGAACAGATACGTTCCGGTATCACTTGGAAGATAGCTTCGCAAACTTGAATCCGACTAAGCGCACCATTCTGTCAATTAGTGCTCGACTGTTTGATCCGCTTGGGCTACTTAGTCCAATCCGCATAACAGCGAAAATTTTCCTCCAGAAGCTGTGGCAGCTTCAACTGGATTGGGATGAAGCCATCCCAATGTCACTGCATACAAGCTGGGAGAGGCTAAAGCTAAACTTGTGTGGTCTTGACAAAATAGCCGTGCCTCGGTACGTTATGGCTAGTGGGTGCTCGTCGATTCAAGTGCATGGCTTCGCGGACGCGTCTAGTCAAGCGTATGGGTGCTGCATTTATGTGCGAGCGCTTTTCGAAGGTCAAACGTACGTTCGATTGATCGCTGGGAAAGCAAGAGTAGCTCCCCTAAAAACAAAGACCATCCCGAGGCTCGAATTGTGCGCCGCAGCGTTATTGGCGCAATTTTGGGCCTACGTAAAGCAAGTTTTGGAAAAGTGTCGAATCGAGAGCGTATTTTTCTGGACGGATTCAGAAATAACGCTACGTTGGATTAAAACCCAACCGTCGTCACTTGCAGTATTTGTCTCAAATAGAGTAGCCATGATTCAGGAGCTATGTCAGGGCATTACGTGGCGTCATGTCCCATCGCTGTCGAATCCAGCGGACTTGGCGTCTCGCGGATGCGAAGTGCCTGAGCTCCTGGAGTCCATATGGCTAAAAGGTCCGAAATTTGTATGTGAGCCTGAGCATTATTGGCCAGAGAACCCGCATTTTAACATCCCAGATGCTGTGAAGAACTCCGAGGCGAAACGGTCCGCCCAGGTTCTAATTGGCGTTGCGAACTCATTTTCAAATGAAATATTTTCTCGTTTTTCGTCGTACCCCAAATTAGTTCGAGTTTTTGCGTATGTATACCGATTTGCTAATATCGGCAAGAACAAGGAACGTTACAGGGAGCTAACTGCAAAGGAGTGGCAACAATCGTCTCTAAAATTGATGGAGCTGGTTCAGCGAAGCGTCTTCTCTGAAGAGTTTAAGAAGCTGAAGAAAGGGCATACGCTGCAACCGAGCCTGCAGATGATGGCCCCTTTTATCCAAAAAAGATCATAGGAGGGGCGATCGTTTACACTTATCAGGGTCGGAGGAAGGCTGTTGCCTGCTCCAGTGTCAATAGAGGCTAAGTTTCTGGTTCTACTTCCCGCCAAGAGTCAATTCGTCGAACTCTATTTAAGGAACCTGCATTTTAAAAATTGTCACGCCAATGCAAAGACATTAGTAAGTTTGCTGAGACAAGAGATTTGGCTAGTAAATGCACGTCGAGAATGCACTCGCATAGTGAGGAGATGCATCCACTGTTTTCGATACAAACCTAAATTGATGGGTCAGATTATGGGGAATCTTCCAGCAGACAGGTTTAGGGAAGGTCGTCCGTTCCTGATTTGCGGGGTAGACTTTTGTGGTCCCATCAACGTCTCGCTTCGGATTCGTGGTCGTCAGCCGCTCAAAATGTACATCGCGGTATTTGTGTATTTCGCTTCGAAGGCCGTCCATTTAGAGCTTGTCCCAGACCTGTCGACTAATTGTTTTCTTTTATCTCTAAAAAGTTTCATCGCAAGACGTGGCGTTCCGCTGACGATGTATTCCGACAACGGGACAAATTTCGTAGGAGCCCGGAACGAGCTGCAGAGGCTTCAGGAAGCGTTCGAGGAGCAGCAGTCCAGCCTGAGGACGTTCGCGGCGGAGCAAGGGATGGAGTGGAAGTTCATCCCCCCGCGAGCACCGCACTTCGGCGGTTTATGGGAGGCGGCCGTCAAGTCGGCAAAGCTCCTGATCGTGCGGCAGGTCGCGGACGCCGCGCTCACCGAGAGCGAGGTGAGGACCGTGTTGGCCGAGGCCGAGGCCATCATGAACTCCAGGCCGCTCACTCCAGCCAGTACGGATCCAAACGACGGAGAGGTGCTTACGCCAGGCCACTTTTTGATCGGCCAGCCCCTTCGTTCGCTGCCGCAAGGGTGCGAGCCAGACGGACGGAGCAGCGGTACCACCTTTACCAAGAGGTGGCAACTACTCTCCGAGCTCAAACGACGGTTCTGGCAGGCTTGGTCGAAGGACTACGTCCACAACCTGCAGGGACGCAGCAAATGGCAAACCCCAGAGGCCAACATCGAGGTCGGCGCCATGGTGGTGGTCCACAACGACCATACGCCGCCGCAGCAGTGGATCACCGGCAGGGTCACCAGCGTCGTCGTGGGAGCAGACGGCAAGGTCAGGGCGGCAGAGGTGCGAACAGGAGGGGGCGTGATTAGACGCCCAATCCATAAGCTGGCACTTTTGCCGATACGTTGAAGCCCGACGTGCGGTCGTTCAAGGCGGCCGGAATGTCGTTACACCATAGAATAATAGTCAATAAGTAGAAAGCAATGAAGTTATGTATGAAATGTAATGTAGTTCGTAAGGTTACGGCATGAAGTCCCGCCACTGTAAATCCAAGCAACATGTAACTACACGCCCGCAGCATAGCCGACAAGCGATGCGTGGGAATAAAGCACTCGTAAATTGAACTTCGTTTCGCACGGTTTATTTTTTGATCGCCCTTTATCGCCGCCCAAAGCTCTGGTCTGTACTGCTAATTCCCGCGTCTCAAGCCTAAGTAAAGGCATCAAACAAACAAACAAAAATAGTTTCGAATTTTCTACACAGACCATGGCGAATATTATGCAAACTAATAGGGTCAATTAAATGAGGATTGGAAAAAGAAACGACAGCATTTGGAAAAAAAAAAATCTTTTCCACCAGAATAATGCAAGTGCGCGGAAATGTGAATTTGGCTACGAATTGCTCCCTAAGACACCCCATTCTCTGGATTTAGTCCCTAGTGGCTATTTCTTGTGTGCTAACCTGAAGAAATGGCTCGGTGGAAAAAGATTTGCGTCCAATGATGAAGCCATCTCACAAACAATGTCTATTTTAAAGATCTCGACAAATCATACTTTTTGGAAGAGATACAAAAATGTGAAAGATTCTGGAAAAATATATATAGCTAAACACAAGTTCAGTACTCTCAAGTCAACGGTCTGTATCTAATCGTCTATTTAGTCTTGTTTTGTTGGTGAATCAATTAACTATGTTTTTTGAAATTTTGAAGCCATTTGATACGCATTAAGAAATATGCCAAACCAAAATGTAAAAATGGTCGAAACTGCGGCTATATTTTAAACAAGGGGTGGCCATAATCAGCTTACGGCGGAGCACTCACCAATACTCATAAACAAAAACACAAATACCCATAAGCCCTGCAGTTCCAAGTCATTTTTCACTCGTGATTCATTCGGTAAATCACTCATGGCATGTCCTAAGCCTGTGGTGAACTTTTACTTACTGGTCGTACCGCGAGAGGGATACGGAGAGTAGGGTGGTTTTTAGTGGGTGAGGTACCTTCAAGTCTCACGCTTATCGGCTTTCAATGCTTTTCCCTCCTATACATACAAAAAAAAAAATAAATAAAGCCTGTGGTGACTCACTGGTGAAACTCCAGATTAAATTTGTATGGGCATGTCCGCTTTTCTTACTCGTGAAACTTCATATGAAATTTTCACTGAATTCTCTAGTTATTTCACCAGTGGCTTATACGTATAAGCCAAGATTGAAATCACTCGTGACATGCCACGACATGCCTAATAATACCTAATTAATAAGCACCAATGCTGAACTAACTTCTGAGTATAAAAAAAAAAATTTTTTTTGCCGCAAATCCCATTTATGTTGTACTCCTGGACTACTGTTTCGTCCAGCAAACTTTTGAGGCACCTAGAAAATGGGTTCTTCTCCAGCAACTTCAGAACTTTTTTGATCTGTTAATAAATAAGTCAAATTGCATATATATTTTTTAATTAAAATCCAGTATTTGCATGGGTTTCCTCGAGCAAAAAAAAACACGCGCATCGACAGACTCGGCTAACCACGCGGATAGAATGTTCTTGAATCGAAACATATTTTTTCTATGCTAAGCTAACGGAGCTATGTTAATGGCATTAAGAGCGCTGCTGCCCTAAACATCCTCCCCCTTGCAGGCCCCCCACCCCCCCTCATGGGGCAGGGGGGAAGCCCCGGACACAATTCATCCGAAAACGGTGCTCTGGGCCACTGGAAGGCCGCAAGGCACCCGGGCTGGATCACCTTCTGATAGACATCGGCTCCCAATACGAGAGAGATGGTGTCCGGGCGATGGAAGCTTTCATTGGCGAGGCGAATGTCGTCGAAGTTGGCCCGAGTCGCCTCGCTCAAGGGTAGCAGCGGCGTGCGGAAGCGTAAGCGGGGTTCAATCTTGAGGACCACGTCCAATTGGGCCTCGCCGGTTTTGGCGCGGACGATAGCGGTGGCTACCTTCTCAGATCCGATGGGCGTGCTGGGTAATTTTAAGTCGGCGGCCAAGGAAACGTCAATGCAGCTCACCGGCGTGCATGGGTCGATGAGCGCCGTTGTCTCGTGGGTCACCTGGGCCGTCGGGAGGAAATTTATGCTTCGGTGCTGGAACAGAGTGTTGACCAATGGAGCAGGATTCCCCACGACGGGACGGCTTGCGGGACTGGCGGCGACTGGCTTGGGACACCGGAGCTGGAGACAGAACGGGAGCCGGAGCAGCCGATTCCTATCTGGCTGGACGCTGGGACGGTCGCATGTGGAGCAGCGTGTTGTGGTTCTTGTGGCACACCTTGCACCGGCCTCCACTTCGGCAGTCCTTACCGGAATGATGGTGAGCCAGGCAGTTCCGACAATATTTGTTGACCAGTACGGCTCGGAGCCTCTTCGCCACGGTCAGCTTGAGGAAACTGCGGCAGTCCCGTAGCGGATGGCTTCCGGAGCAGACGCGGCAGCGGTAAGCAGGTTTTCCTCGGGAACGTTGGCTCCCTGAGGTGTGGTTGTCACGGGATCGTGAAGCCATCTGGATCTGGATGCGAAATAACTGGTATGGAAAAGAAGAATCGGAGACGCATTACTAACGTGCTAGGAACAGATGACAGGCACACTCTAAGTACTGTTGGACGAACAAAAAACGAGGGCGTTTTGGATGCGAACCAAAAAAATATAATGTGAATGGAATAGTAGACAAGGAAAGGCATTATTAATGGGAACGCCTTCCGTTACTGTTGTACGGAATGAGGGAGTTCTACCGGAAGGAGAACGACCTTTGCGACCGGGCGTTTGAGGACATTGCGGGCTGTAAGAATGTCTACCACCCGGACCCTATTGTCAGCTCCGGGATACACGGACTGTACTCTTTCGAGTCGCCAGTCATTAGAGGGCAGGTTATCTTCCTTGACGATAGCCATATCGCCGATCTGAAGATTGGGCATCGCTGTCTGCAACTTGTTGCGCTTGTGGAGTTCTTTGAGATACTCATATTTCCACCTCTGGCAGAACTGCTGGTTGAGGGCCATCAAATGCTGCCACCGATTAATGATCGACTGGAGGTCCTCCTTTATTTCGGGCTCTGCTGTCGCCATTCACGGTGCTCCAATAAGAAAGTGCCCGGGAGTAAGGGCCAGCAACTCCGTCGGATTTTCGGAGAGCGGCCTTGAATTAAGGCATGCTTCATGCTTCGCGAGAAGCAAAGGCGGCTAGAAATTTCGCGGTGGTCAGGTCGGAAGTGTGTGACGCCCAGCGCCACCACACAAAGCGCCGGCGCCACATTACAACAGACATTACATATATTACACATATTATTATCTCTTACCTATTATCATATCACATATTCTTCCATATTACATATTTATAAGCGACCGAAAACATGGATTTACCTTAAATAAATAATAAATAATAAACACAGTTGGAAAATTCAAAGAAAGGGAGCGCGCGCCAAACCGACCCACGGCCACACTAACAGCCGAGCCGGGACGCGTTATTAGTGTGTCCAAACCTCTGAATCCTCTCCAGAGTGTGTCCAAACCTCTGAAGCCTCTCCAGAGTGTGTCCAAATCTCTGGATCTTCTCCTCGGAATGTGTTCAAACCTCCGCATCAATCTTCTCCTCGGAGCGTGTCCAAACCTCCGCACCAATCTTCTCCTCGGAGTGTGTTCAAACCTCCGCATCAATCTTCTCCTCGGAGTGTGTTCAAACCTCCGCCTCGATCTTCCCCTCGGAGTGTGTTCAAACCTCCGCCTTAATACTCCCGTCGGAGTACCCTCGAGCCACTCGACTTCCAAACCGACGCAGCACGCAGCAAACAGCCACGTGCGGCCGAGTAGCCAAAACCGAAGGAAGACCCAGAAGGAAGACGAGTCACCACGATCCAACCAATTTCCAACTCTGTACAATTAAGACCAATAATAAAAAAAAAAACCCCTTTTTACTACTTGTCCTTGCTTTATTCTTGAACCGAGATATCCCTTTCAGCTACCACAGCCAGAAACCTAACAAATTTCTGTTAACCCGGCGCGGCGAGCATACCCCGGCCGAAGCGACGTCACAGTGACGACCGAGCAGGTTGTGGTAGTGTAAAGTGAAAATATCTTATGGTCAAGATGGCAATAGTGTGGGTCAACCAAGCGACAAAAGCAGAGCTGATCAGCTACTGCGAAGAATTTGGATTGGAAAAAACTGAAGGAGTGGAAATATTGCGAAAGCAACTAATACAATTCACGGAAAGAAAGGAAATAAGCAAGAAAATGCTGGAACAGCTCGGAACAACCCAGACAAGAGGCAGGAGCCCAAAACAATCACCGAGGATAATAACACAAGCCAAGCCAGCTATGGACGACCCTCAAGGGGAACCGAAACCGGCAAAAAAGAGAACGCTGTTTCCAAAGCAAATACGAAAAGGTTCGCCAGACGCGGTAGCCATAATAGATAAAATAAGAAATTCACGGGGAATGGAGAACTACTCGAATTCCTCAGCCGAATGGAGGAATTAGCAGAGACAAATGGGATCGAGGTAGACCACATAGTATTTGCAATGCCAGTAATACTGGAGAAGAGTGCATTGGACTGGTGGCACACAAAACCCGGCCCCATAACGACATGGGAGGACGTGAAAAGCCAGTTAAAGGAGAACTGATAAAACTCGTATCAGAACGAAAAAGAGCAGAAACAGAGACCATACGAGAATTCATACAAGACTTACGAAAGTTGATGAGATTCGGGACGTACACCAAGAACGAGAAACTAGACATGGCATACCGGAATTGTAGGCTACCGATCAAACTCTATGTGAAGAGAAAAGAATTCCAGACTCTATCTGAATTGATTATAACAGCGGAAGAGTTTGAGAAACTGGAGAGAGAGGCAGGCCTGTCAAAAACCACGACCAATACTCAACAGAATAGCCAGACACCATGGCAACGACCACAATGGAGACAACCAAAATGCCACCGATGTGGACAAAATGGACACGAAAGCCGAACATGCA
The DNA here is from genome assembly GCF_018151105.1 of Drosophila obscura. Lineage (NCBI taxonomy): Eukaryota > Metazoa > Arthropoda > Insecta > Diptera > Drosophilidae > Drosophila > Drosophila obscura. The sequence continues at coordinate 65,603 of NW_024542823.1, read as the reverse complement.
ACAGAGAACCAATACTGTACTGTTGGACATGCAACAAACAAGGGATACGAACCATAGACTGCTGCAGGAAGCCACAGGGATCGGCCAGGGTCCGGAAAAAACCCGCGAAGCATCCGGGACCCAGAACGAAACAAGCGGGATACAACCCAACTAAAGTACGAGGACAATCAACTCCTGGGGTGTGCCAGAGTCAGAAAACAAATGATGGAAGTTATCATCGACACAGACGCCACGAGATGTATGGTCAACGAAAGCACGGCCAAGAGACTACGACTCGAAGGAATAGAAGGAACAGAAAGGAGACTAATACGACTAGAGGATGGCAGCACACGGAGAACAACAAAAAATTTCGAAACAAAATTAGAACTTGGAGGACGGGAAACCAGTCAATAATTCCTAATCATGACTGGAGTTCCGGACACCCTGATATTAGGGATGGATTTTCTAAAAGACGCGGGAACAATAATCACGTGTGGAGAAGCCACATTAATGATCAGCGAAGGACCAAACCAGAGCTCAACGGGGAAAAAAGCAGGTTCAACGCAGCCGGAGCCGATCGACGATGAAATATAGTATTGGACATTAAAAGGAGTAAGTAATATAGCAACACATAGATTATACTTAAAGGATGATAGACCAATTAAGCAACGCTATTACCCAAGAAACCCAGCACAAATGGTGTTTTGCAGGAGGGTGGATGTTGGTGGTTCCCACAGCCCGGATTCCCAATAAATAAAAAGTCGGGGGCGTCAAATGTAATTGGCGTGTATTTGCTGGAACAAGCTGAGGGTTGACGACGGTTGTTTAAAGGCGCGTAGGTGTCGAGAGACTGTTCTCTCCAGCTCGGCCTACGGCTAGCGCCCGTGATGGAGCGCCGAGTGGATCGCGTCCCCGCCGCGCGAGAGCGAAGGGCATGGGAGAGCGCGCGAGCTAACAGAGCGCTGTAAACGCTGTTAAACGCGCTGCTGCCCTAAACATCCTCCCCCCCTTGCAGAACTGCAACGTCCCGTCCTATGGCAGCGTGTAGGCCCCGGACACAATCCATCCGAAAACAGTGCTTTGGGCCACTGGAAGGCCGTCTCCTCGAGCAAGGAACCGGGTTGGATCACCTTCTGGTAGAAATCTGCTCCCAATACTAGAGAGATGGTGGCCGGGCGATGGAATTGCTCATTGGCAAGGCTGATGTCGTTGAACCTGACCCGAGTCGCCTCGCTCAAGGGTCGCAGCGGTGTGCGGACGCGTAAGCGGGGCGCCAGTTTGAGGACCACGTCCAATTGGACATCGCCGGTCCTGGCGCGGATGATAGTGGCAACCTTCTCCGCTCCGATGCGCGTGCTGGGCAACTTGAAGTCGGCGGCCAAGGAAGCGTCAATGCAGCTCACCGGCGTGCATGGGTCGATGAGCGCCGTTGTCTCGTGGGTTTTTGTTCCCGTGTCCAAGACCACCCGGGCTGTCGGGAGGCAGTTGGTGCTTCGGTGCTGGAACAGCGTATCGACCGATGGAGCCGGATGACCCACGATGGGTCGGCGATCGGCTCGGGACAGCGGAGCTGGAGACGGACCTGGGGTCGCGGCTGACGACTCCGAGCGGGCTGGCCGCCGGGAGGGCCCCGTCTTGGGGCGTCTTTCCGGAGAACGGGGCGGCGATCGGCTCGGGACACCGGAGCTGGAGACGGAGCTGGCGATTCCGAGCGGGCTGGACGCTGGGACGGTCGCATGTGGAGCAGCGCGTGATGGTCCTTGTGGCACACCTTGCAGCGGCCACCACTTCGGCAATCCTTGCCAGAGTGCTGATGGGCCAGGCAGTTCCGGCAGTATTTGTTCACCAGCACGGCTCGGAGCCTCTTCGCCACGCTCAGCTTGAGAAAGCTATGGCAGTCCCGTAATGGATGGCTTCCGGAGCAGACTCGGCAGCGGTAGGAAGCTTGTACTCGGGAGCGTCTGCTCCCTGAGGTGTGGTTGACACGGGGTTGTGGAGCCATCAGGATCTGGATGCAAAATGAACTGGTTTGGAAAAGAAGAATCGGAGAAGCATTAGTAACGTGCCAGGAACAGGTGACAGTCACTTCTCTAAGTACTGTTGGACGAACAAACGAGGTCGTTTTGGAGGCGAAAAGAACTTGGATGGATTAGTAGACAAGGAGAGGCATTATTAAACGGGCTAGGCACATGACGCCTTCCGTTATTGTTGTACGGGACGAGGGAGTTCCCCCGGAAGGAGAACGACTTTTGCGACCGGGCGTCGCGGGCAGTAAGAATGTCTACCACCCGAACCCTGTTATCGGCGCCGGGATACACGGACTGTACTCTTCCGAGTCGCCAGTCGTTAGAAGGCAAGTTATCTTCTTTCACGATAACCATATCGCCGATCTGAAGATTTGGCATATCCGTGTGCCACTTTTTGCGCTTGTGGAGTTCCTTGAGGTACTCATCCTTCCACCTCTGGCAGAACTGCTGGTTGAGGGCCTTCAAATGCTGCCACCGATTAATGATCGACTTTAGGTTCTCCTTTATTTCGGGCTCTGCGGTCGCCATTAACGGTCCTCCGATAAGGAAGTGCCCTGGAGTGAGGGCCAGCAACTCCGTCGGACTTTCGGACATAGGTGAGAGTGGCCTGGAATTTAGGCATGCTTCAATCTTAGCGAGCAGCGTCGAGAGCTCCTCAAAGGTATATTTCCGGGTGGACGTGGCTTTGTAGAAGACCGTTTTAAAACTCTTTACGCCGGCTTCCCACAGGCCCAGCATATGTGGAGCTCCTGGCGGGATGAAACGCCATGCAACCCGTTGATGGCTGTATGCCTCAGTCACCGAATCCTGGAACGCCTCTAGAAAGTCCCGAGAAAGTACAGTTGCTGCTCCCACGAAAGTTTTTCCATTTTCGGAGTGGATACGCTGCGGACAACCTCGTCTAGCGACGAAGCGAGCGAAGGCTGCTAGAAACTTCTCTGTGGTCAGGTCGGAAGTCAGGTCCAAGTGAATGGCCTTCGTGGAAAAACATACAAATACGCACACATAACCCTTGGTGATCAGGCACGCTCGCCCGGTATAGTTCCTTATGTCGAAAGGACCTGCATAGTCAATACCGGTATGGGTAAACGGTCTGGAGAAAGAAGTTCGGTCTGTCGGGAGATCACCCATCAGTTGGGTCTGTTGCTTCTTCTTGTGGATGATGCAGACCTTGCAGGAGTTCACCACGCCCTTCATCAGGTTCCGGATTCTCGGGATCCAATATTTGCAGCGAATGAGGCGCGTCATCAGTTGACTGCCGCCATGGAGAGTGATCCTGTGCGTGAAGTGAGCGAGCAGGCGAGACAGGCGGCAACTATAGGACAGGATGATTGGATGGCGCTCATCATCGCTCATCATACTTCAGATCTTTTGAAGCTGTGATCCGGCCACAGGCTCTCATGATCCCCTGTCAGTCTAGAAAGGGGTTCAGATTCAAAATAGAGCTTGAACTTGGCACGGGACGTTTACCACTCAGGCAGTGAGATTCTTGGGGGAAGTCCCGGCGCTGAGTCTCTAGGATAAGAGTTCGTTTTACTTCGTTTATTTCCGCGCTGGAGAGGGGGTCCCTGCGTGCAGTTGCTACCTTCCGGCAACACTGAATAAAACGTATGTGCATATGTTCGCCCGCACTCGAAGAGCCTTCTCAAGCTGGGAGAATCGCTCCAGGAAATCTTCGGGTGGGCTGGAAACGAGATGAACCTTCACGGCCCGCTGCTCTAGGGTTTGAATTGGAGTTTCGGCGGCTTGGGTTGGCCATTGATCACGTGGAGATTGCAACCAAGCTGGTCCATGGCACCAGAGTTGGTTATCTACCAGTTCAAGTAGAGATACGACTCTACTGGCTAATTCAGCGGGGTTGTGTTCGGAACGTACATGAGCCCAATCCTTGGTTCCGGTAGTTTGAGCTATTTCGGTCACTCGATTGGCCACAAAGGTAGTCCAGTGGCAAGCGGGCTTGTCCAACCAAGCCAGTACAATCGTAGAATCGGTCCAGTAATAACATTGGGGACTTTCCGTCGGAATGCTTGGTAGGATAGCCGTCGCCATTTCGGAAAGGAGTACTGAACTGCACAGCTCTAATCGGGGAAGCGAAACGGTTTTAACGGGAGCGACTCGTGTTTTCGCCGATAGTAGATGCACCGTGATATGCTGGTCACACTCTACGCGCACGTAGATCGTGGCACCGTACGCCTTTTCAGATGAATCGCAGAAACCGTGATGTTCGACCTTTACCGATGGCTGGGCGCCTATCCATTTTGGAATCTTGATCTGGGGTAGGAAAACGTGACTTTGCAGAAAGTCTAGCCAGCGTTGACACAACGCACTTGGAAGATGTTCGTTCCATCCCAACTCTTGCAACCAGATCTCCTGCAGGAAAATCTTGGACCGGACGATGATTGGGGCCAGCCACCCCGCGGGGTCAAACAGATTTGCAATCTGCGATAGAACTTCGCGTTTGGTGTAGGATAACTCAAGCGTGAACACGGGAGGAACAAAGAAGAACTCATCGGACGTTGCATTCCAACGAATTCCGAGGGTCTTTGCCGTGCTCTCGGCCTCAATTTCCAGCAAATCGTTGTGAAGGAGGTTATCACTCGGAATCCCGGCCAAAATCGCTCTTGTTCCCGCAGAAAAATAGTTCTGAACGTTGGGCGGAGCGACGGAAGAAGCGGGATCCTCCGCTGTTGTGGAAGTCAGCTCGCTGGGAGCTGGAGTCCCCCGATGCAGGAGCGTGTGGTGGCGGGCTCCACAAGTGAAGCAACTGTGGGCGCTTTGGCATTCACGGAGCTGATGACCTCTAGCGAAACAGTTCAAGCACAGCTGCCTTTTTTTAATGCAGCTGGCTCGTGCATCCACGGTCATTTGTAGGAAGTGCGGACACAGTCGGATCGGATGGTTCTCTTTGGAACAGAGATCACACGTTCTTCTCTTCGGACTCACTTGTGTCTGGAAGGAGTGAAACTTCCTTGACACGGGACTACCATGAGACCGGAACGGATTGGAGTTGCTTCCGGAGGGCTGCGGATTCAAGGAACCTTTGGACGATGGTGGGGTCGGATTGCCTTTGGAAGTGGACGGGTCGCTCTCCATGGCCTCTAGCGTCAAATAGCGCTGAGTGAGGAAGGCGTCGATTTCCGTCCATGGAGGCACCTCCTTCTTGTCTGTGACGGACGCTTCCCACAAAGACCGGGTCAACTTCGGCAACTTGGAGGCACAAATAGTAACGAGGAGGCTATCCCAGTTGTCGGTGCAGACCTTGGAGTGAGCAAGGGCGGTGAGGACCCCTTGCATCGTGCTTTGAAGCTCTTTCAAAGCTCGACTGGTCTCGGACTCGACGCGAGGCAAAAAGAGCAAAATATTTATCTGGTTGGTCACCAGGAGCCGATTATTTTCATAACGGTTTCCGAGGGCCGACCATGCCGACTCGAAACCATCGTTTGTGAGCGGGGACTTCTCGACTATGGCCTTCGGATCGCCACTTGTCTTCGCGGTGAGATGGTACAACTTCTCTACCGGAGACAGCCTAGAATTATTAGTGTAAATTGCAGTAAATAAATCTCGAAAAGCAACGGACGTAATCTCCTGCGAAGACCTCGATGTCGCTGGGAGGAAGTCGGCAGCCGCCCTGGTAGGTTTGCGGTGCAGACGGATGGACTGCTGTTTGGGCCAGCTGAGCATTGAGGTCAGCGAGGCACTGCTCAAATACACCATAACACTCGCCGTACTTCTCTCGGATGTCTTCTTGGACCGTTGGGTCCTCGTCAACCATCACTGCGGAGCAGCTTTATATTCCGCCTCGACATCCGCCCACATACTCAGAATTTGTCCTCGGCGAGTTTTGCCCGTGCAGTAGTGGTGGCGGATGGATCCATCGTGATAGAGTGTCGAGAGCTGACGGGACTGAAAACGAAAGCGCTGGCTGGATCGTCTTGGATCCGAGCTGGCACCTTGAGAGTGACGGGAGACGGGAAGAGAACAGACTTGGTCCTCGCAGCTGGGCTGCTACTAGATTCTCTGGGAGTGACTGGCGACTTGATCTTCTGAGTTGGAGTAGTTCCTGAGGCGGAAGAGGTGCGTAGCCGACGTGGCGAGGTCACAGCCAAAAACCCTTTGCTGTCCTTGTCACCCGTTGGCATACTACGCACTCACACACGCAGGATTTGAAGGCAAAGTCGGATGCGGGATCCGCGGATTGGCGAACAACACAAACATAGGCTTGGCTGGGCACCACACACGAAGGCAATAAATCCCTTAAAATACACAAAAAATAACCCACGACTGGTGAATGGAAGAGAAAAGGGCCTCGCGCGTTGCTGGAAAACAATTTTTAATACCAACTCGTATGATTTGGGGTGGTTCTTGATCGAGGTGAGTGAATTAAATTGATGCACACTGAGGAATATTGTTAGTACGGCGTTCCTTCTTTTACCTTTACCTTTTACCTTTTGTGCAGTGGGCAAATTATTTTGCTTGTTTTGTGCGGATGGATTGCAGACGCAATTTTTCATCGATTTCTTGCTCTTTTGTTATGCCTTGGCGATAGAAGAGCCGATCTGAGTTAAGAACACGAGATTTGGAGTCAAGAAATTAACTGCGTGATTACTTCGTCGGTGACACCGACGTTTTTATACCCGTACTCAAAAAAGAGTTAAGGGGTATATTAGATTTGTGGTAAAAGTGGATGTGTGTAACGCAGAGAAGGAAAATTTTCCGACCCCATAAAGTATATATATTCTTGATCAGCATCAATAGCAGAGTCGATATAGCCATGTCTGTCTGTCCGTCTGTCTCTCTGTCTGTCTGTCTGTCTGTCTGTCCGTCTTGTTGAGCGCCTAGATCTCAGAGACTTTAAGAGCTAGGGCAACCAAATTTGGTTTCCAGACTCATGTGATATCCCACTGCTACAAGTGTATTTCAAAATTTCGCTCCACCCCCTTCCGCCCCCACAAAGGACGAAAATCTGTGGCAGGCACAATTTTAAGGATACGATAAAACTAAAAACGCAGTTTAGTAGAGATTGGCCATATCTACCAGATTCTGAATCAGATCGGATCATAATTATAGCCAGAATGAGGAAATTGATTTTTACTTGTTTACCCCGCCCAGTCCTGCCATTAGCAACCAAGCTACTCATTCTCTTTCTCTCTCGCACGCTCTGCCGCGTTCAGTGCGCGAGCAACCCCTAGCGGAGGAGATGTGGAATCTAAATGGAACATGTACAATCTACATGTTGGATGTAAAATATACATTGACGATGTAGATGTAGATAGCAGATGTAGCAAAAAAATTAAAAATTTTTTTTTTTATTCTAAAATTTTAAAAAATCATAAGCTCAAAAATGTATATACTGACTGAGTACGGGTATAAGTAGTTTCGCGTCCCCAGAAGCGACTCACACGTTCCTTCTCGTTTAATTTTGTCACCACTAGTTTCTCTCCGTCCCACGAACACACAATCGGAAAATATTCACAGAAAAAATGCGAAATAGCTGCGGAAATGCGCTGTGGGTTGAAGATAATTTAGCATGGATTTGGAGATAATATACTTTATTGTGGCGACCGAAAGGTTTGGCTGGAACGCGTAAATTGCTCGGAATCGCAAAATTTAATATTAAATATATGCCAGTTATGAGCGGAATGTATGTGTGGAAGGCGGTATGTAGATGTCGAGAGTGGTATGTAGATATGGAGTGGTATGTAAATGTTTGTATATATTTATTTATTTATTTATTCGCCAACGGATAAACCTTATCTGGCTAAACTAACTTATTTCTATATTAAAAAATAAACAAACAAAATAAGGAACTAACAATTAAACAAGAAAAACTCAGAAAGCAACCGTCCCAGCAGGCAGCGAATTATACCGGCGAAGAGACCTACATATCGGCTCATTATTACCGTAATTGTTCCGGTGAAGATCAACCACAAAGAGTGCATGGCCCCTAAGGCTCCTGGCAGGCGTGTTAAAGCTAATCCAAGCAAGCAGGTCAGGCCAATCGATGTTACCCACTAATATATCGTATATAAATAACTGAGCCGCAATGGTCCTTCGATCCTCGAGAGAGGAGAGATGCACGAGGCGACATCTGCACTCATAGGACGGCAACGGAACGGAAAGTTGCAAAGGCTGGAGTGCAAACTTCAAAAACTTCCTTTGCAATCTCTCGATACGCGCAATTTGAACGACCCCAGTGGGGTTCCAAACCACCGAAGCATACTCAAGGCGCGAGCGCACAAGAAATTAATAAAGACTTTGCCTCGTATATGGGTCCCTAAACTGGGATGAATTACGCGTAACAAAGCCGAACATAGCATAGGCTTTTGGCAAAATGAAGTTCAAATGCTCGATAAAAAGAAATTTTGAATCGAACAAGACCCCTAGGTCAAGTGTCTCTGTATGCATCAAGAGCGGAAGGCCATCTAGCGAATATGAGGCCTGAACATTGAAAACACACTTGCTAAAGGACACAAAGTAACATTTGTTAATGTTGAGAGGGAGAGAATTATGTGTGCACCAACGAGCGAGTGCATCCCGGTCTCGCTGAAGACGGATACTGTCACCTAAAGTTTTGATAGGACGAAAGATTTTCAGATCATCAGCATAAAGCAAATGTTCAGAAGATTGAATGCTGAAACATGTGTCATTAATGCAAATAGCAAACAGCAACGGCCCAAGAGCACTTCCTTGTGGAAGGCCGGAAGTAGCCAAATATGGGTCCGACTGCTTTCCGTTTACCAACACAACATACTCTTGCTGCTCCAGATACGACATGAACCAACAAAGCATGCTTGAATGAATCCCCAACCGATGCAGCTTGGCTACTAAGGCACAGTGGGAGATTTTGTCAAAGGCCTTAGCAAAGTCAGTGTAAACTAATTCGACCTGAGAATGCCTTTCAAAGGCAGGTGTGCAAAAATTACTGAAGGCTACAAAATTAGTGGTCGTTGATCTACCCGGCATAAAACCATGCTGATTTAGGCTTATGTACGACTTCATGAGGAAAGAGACCTTTTTGGCAGAAAATGCAGAAATGCCATCATTTACTCGAGTTGTAGAAATCAGCAATTGCCTCCAAAATGTCCACCTCCGATACATCAAGCGAACCAATATTGACCACTGAAGGGATACAGTCTAAGACATCAGAATCATGCCAAACTGTGTATGGCTCGAAATTTGAGCTAAGAAAAGAAGCAAAAAGGTTTGCTATGCCACTATCAGTATTTGAGCTCAAGTTACCTAGGTTCATGGCTGAAGGAAGGGCACTCGTCGACCTTTTTATACCCGTACTCAAAAAAGAGTTAAGGGGTATATTAGATTTGTGGTAAAAGTGGATGTGTGTAACACAGAGAAGGAAACGTTTCCGACCCCATAAAGTATATATATTCTTGATCAGCATCAATAGCCGAGTCGATAGAGACATGTCTGTCTGTCCGTCTGTTTGTCTCGATGAGCGCCTAGATCTCAGAGACTCAGAGACGAAAATCTGTGGCAGGCACATTTTTGTAAAGATACGATAAAACTTAAAACGCATTATCGTAGAGAATGCCCATATCTACCAGACTGCCGAATCTGAATCAGATCGGATCATAATTATAGCCAGAATGAAGAAATGAATTTTCAGTTGCTTCCCCTGCCACCTCCTGCCCACGACAATGCAACTCATTTTCCTTCTCGCTCGCACACTCTGCCGCGTTCAGTGCGCAAGCAACCCCTAGCGGAGGAGATGTAGAATCTTATTGGTACATGTATAATCTACATGTTAGATGTAGAATATACATAATATATGTAGATGTAGATAACAGATGTAGCAAAAAAATTTAAAATGTATAATTTTTTTTTTTTAATTCTAAAATTCTAAAAAATCATATGCTCAAAAATGTATATGCTGACTCAGTACGGGTATAAGTAGAGTCACGTCCCCAGAAGCGACACGCACGTTCCTTCTCGTTGAATTTATGAAATGCCAGAACGACCTGGGATTAACCTTAAGTCCCCTTTCAACGTCAGCAATATACTGATTATATAAAAATTTGTTTAAAAAATCAAACTCCCGCTTATGCTGCACATATCTGGCCCAGTAAACAGAGTCACGGGTTTTCTTAAAGCGTTTAAAGAACTTGTTACGCAGATTCTTATACCTCACAAGACCCTTCGTATACCATGGTAGCCTATACAAGCCACGCACTCTTCTGGAAGCATTATTATCAACAATATTATGAACGGTACGAATGAAAACATTGTAAGAAGAATCAGCACTAGGATGCGAAAGAACAGAAGACCAGTTTACGTTTAACATGTCATCCCGTATAGCAGTCAAACTTACATCAGTAAAAATATATTCAAACCCGGGTTCAGACCAGGGCGAGTAACTATAGAATTTAGCTGAGAAGACCAACGGCACGTGATGCATGTCACATTCTGCAATAGGCAGCTCGCAACGTGCAACAGGGCAATCAATATCCTCACTAACAAAAACTAAATCTAGAATCTTATTTAACCTATTAAAAACATTATTTATTTGGGTTAAGCCCATACTATAACGGTCATCCAGAAAAAGAACTTCATGCTGTAAATCCACATTACTCGGTGTTTAGGTGAGCAGAGCGGTTAACAGCGCTCTGTTAGCTCGCTCGCTCTCCCATGCCCTTCGTTCTCGCGCGGCGTGGACGCGATCCACTCGGCGCTCCATCACGGGCGCTAGCCGTAGGCCGAGCGGGAGAGGTCAGTCTCTCGACACCTACGCGCCTATCTACAATCGTCTTCAGCCCTCAGCTTTGTGCTCGCAAAATACACGCCAATTATAGTTGACGCCCCCGCCTTTTTATTTATTGGGAATCCGAACTGTGGGAACGACCAAAATCCACCCTCCTACAAAACATTGGTCCTTCGAGCCGGATCTTCGCCTTCCCTATAAGGAGGAGTCCAACCTGCAAGCATCCTTGGATTACATCGCAACGTTCCGAAGATAAGTACGATTACGTCTTCCCAAATCGCTTCCTAGTGCGTTTTTGATTTATTCCCCACCAAGTCCGAGTTCCGCGATATATGTATATATATTCTTATATACATATCTGTGCATACAGTGCTATCCTTCTCTGTGCTTCCTTCTCTTTCGCCAACGCCATATTATCGGCGATTTCGGCCGTTCTCCGTTCCGTCGCCTCCAACTACCAGTTCTACGGTAGTTCTTCCATTCCGTTTTGTCTGGGCATGATTTGTGAAAAATTAAATATATTCGACAAAATCCAACTGCACCCCAATTCACTAAAACATATGTGCATTCCAATTCGCAAGAGCGGCTCCGCATCTCCAAAATAACATACAAATATATATATACATCCATAAATACATACACATACATACATACATCCAAGTGCTAACAATTATTAAGTGTTTTTATTCCGACATCTATATACACATATTATTTCCATAGTTGGCTGCAATAGATCGATCTATATCTATATCGATGGAGCCATATTACCAACTATATATGTACATAAAAATAACATAACGCACATACAAAAATACCACACTCCGTATTTAAATACCGCGTCCTACATATACATTCCGCTCATATCCACATACATTTAGCAATAAAAATCTGCGATTCCGAGCAGTTTACGCGTTCCAGCAATAACTTTGGTCGCCACAATTCGTGATATTATTTCCAATTCCGGAACAAATTATCCTCAACTCAGGCACAGCGCATTTCCGCAACGATTTCGCATTTTTTTTCGTGCCAATTGTCGAATTGTATGTCCGTGGGAAATTAGAGGTGACAAAATTTAGGAAAAACTATCGGTATCACAAACACCAAATTGAAGACAAGAAATAAATTCAAGCTGCCGAATTATCCAAAATACATAGTCCCACGTTTGTTCTGCTTCCACTAACAGACGACTGTATAAGAAATTATTATTTTTTTTGCATATTCTTTCCGATAGTCTCCGCCACACCAGTAGCAGTTAATTTCTTGGCTCCGATCCTCGTGCTCGTGTATCCTATCGGCCCTACCACCTCCATGGTATAACAAGGGGAGCAAGAAATCGACCAATTCCGTCCACAATCCATCCGCACTAGATAAGGAAGATTAGTTGCCCACTGCAAGGGTCCGTAAAAAGGGTAAACGGAGGAAAGCCGCACTAACAATATTTTTTTTTCAAATATTGCCACAGCCAGTGTGACCGTACCTCTCCTCGGCGTGTATCAATTTGATCCACTCATTGTTTGGGAACCTCGATCCAGAGCGGCCACAAATAATTCGAGTTGGTATTAAAAATTGTTGTCCAACATCGCGCGAGGCCCTTTCCCTTCCATTCCTCCAGCAGTGGGTTCTTTTTTGTGTGTTGAAGGGATTTAGTGCCTTTTCGTGTGGTGCCCAGCCCAGCCGTAGTTGTTTTTCTGTTCTTTCGCCAATCCGCGGATTCCGCATCCGACTTCGCATCCAACCTCTGCGTGTGTGAGTAGTTTGCCAACGGGGGACAAGGACAGCAAAGGGCTTTTGGCTGCGACCTCTCCACGTCGGCTACGCACCTCTTCCGCCTCAGGAACTACCCCCACTCAAAAGATCAAGTCGCCAGTCACTCCCAGAGCAGCCAGTAGCAGCCCAGCTGCGAGGACCAAGTCGGTTCTCTTCCCGTCTCCCGTCACTCTCAAGGTGCCAGCTCGGATCCAAGGCGATCCAACCAGCTCCTTCGGTAGTAGTCCCGTCAGCTCGAGACCTTCCATCACAATGGCTCAACCCGCCACCACTACTGCACGCCATTGGCCGGCTGTCTCATTTGGAAGCGCGCATTACTTCCGCTCCATCCGCATCTCTTTCCGAGGTTCGCCGAGGACAAATTCTGAGGACGGATGTCGAGGCGGAATATAAAGCTTGCTCCGCAGTGATGGTTGACGAGGACCCATGGGTCCAAAAAGACATCCGAGAGAAGTACGGCGAGTGCTATGGGGTATTTGAGCAGTGCCTCGCCGACCTCAATGCTCAGCTGGCCCAAACAGCAGTCCATCCGTCTGCACCGCAAACCTACCAGGGCGGCTGCCGACTGCCTCCCTGCGACATCGAGGTCTTCGCAGGAGATTACGTCCGTTGGCCTACTTTTCGAGATTTATTTACTGCAATTTACATAAATAATTCTAGGCTGTCTCCGGTAGAGAAGTTGTACCATCTCACCGCGAAGACAAGTGGCGATCCGAAGGCCATAGTCGAAAAGTCCCCGCTCACTAACGATGGTTTCGAGTCGGCATGGCTTCGGCTCCTGGTGACCAACCAGATAAATATTTTGCTCTTTTTGCCTCGCGTCGAGTCCGAGACCAGTCGAGCTTTAAAAGAGCTTCAAAGCACGATGCAAGGGGTCCTCACCGCCCTTGCTCACTCCAAGGTCTGCACCGACAACTGGGATAGCCTCCTCGTTACTATTTGTGCCTCCAAGTTGCCGAAGTTGACCCGGTCTTTGTGGGAAGCGTCCGTCACAGACAAGAAGGAGGTGCCGCCATGGACGGAAATCGACGCCTTCCTCACTCAGCGCTATTTGACGCTAGAGGCCATGGAGAGCGACCCGTCCACTTCCAAAGGCAATCCGACCCCACCATCGTCCAAAGGTTCCTTGAATCCGCAGCCCTCCGGAAGCAACTCCAATCCGTTCCGGTCTCATGGTAGTCCCGTGTCAAGGAAGTTTCACTCCTTCCAGACACAAGTGAGTCCGAAGAGAAGAACGTGTGATCTCTGTTCCAAAGAGAACAAGCTGCGCTTGAACTGTTTCGCTAGAGGTCATCAGCTCCGTGAATGCCAAAGCGCCCACAGTTGCTTCACTTGTGGAGCCCGCCACCACACGCTCCTGCATCGGGGGACTCCAGCTCCCAGCGAGCTGACTTCCACAACAGCGGAGGATACCGCTTCTTCCGTCGCTCCGCCCAACGTTCAGAACTATTTTGCTTCGGGAACAAGAGCGGTGCTTCTCGGTACGGCAATAATCAACATCTGCCACCGGGGGACAAATTTCCGTTCCCGTGCTCTGATCGACTCGGGCTCCGAGGCGACGTTCATTACGGAACGTCTCTTTTAATATCATCCATTTGCCATTCCGCCTTATTCAGGCCCAGGTTTCAGGCATAAATCAGACTTTAGCAGCTCAATCCAAGAAGCTCTGTGATTTGTCCATTCGCTCCCTGATTACGCCGAGCGTACAGTTAAACGCCACGGCCTACGTCCTGCCCGACATAGCCGGCAATCCCGCAGAGCGCGTTGCGAGACTTGCCGAACATGCCTTTAGCAGACCCTAAATTGTATGAGAGCTCACACATAGACGTTCTGATCGGAGCCGACATCCTTCCGTCCATACTGTTAAGCGGCTCACAGACCGACATCTGTGGTTCCCTCCTCGGACAGCAAACCATCTTTGGATGGGTGCTTACCGGTCCAGTGCCAAGTGCTGTTCCAGACCAGATTGCATCTTTCTCCACCCAAATTTCCCACGTCCGCGATGCTCCATTGGACAAACTTCTCACAAAGTTTTGGGAGGTGGAGGATCTACCTATCAAGGTAGGAGGAGAGTCGGACTCCTATTGTGAAAGAAATTTTCTTCGAACCACGTCAAGAACGTCAAGCGGAAAGTTCGTGGTAACACTGCCGTTTAGTGATCCCGATCATTGTGGGTCAGGCCTGGGGCATTCAAGGTCCTTTGCCCTAGCTCAGTTTCTCCGAAATGAAAATCGGCTAAAGAGAAACGTTCCATTTCAAGAACAGTATAACTCTGTGATCCAGGAATATTTAGATCTCGATCATATGACAGAGGTTCCCTCCACTAACGATTCCGCCAAATATGATCTCCCGCACCATGCGAAGGTCAAGTCTGAGAGCATTACCAAGTCCGCGTGGTCTTCAATGCGTCCAGCCCTTCGGCGAACGGCACGATCATGAATGATCTTCTTAATGCTGGTCCGGTCCTCCAATCCCATTTAACCCTCCAAATCCTGAAGTGGCGTTATTTCCGATACGTCCTTAACGCCGACATTACAAAGATGTATCGCCAAATTTGTGTACATCCGAACCACACGCCCTTCCAGCGAATATTATTTCGAAACCAGGAGGGGGAGATTCGGGATTACGAAATGAAAACCGTAACCTTTGGGTTCAATTGCGCTCCGTTTCTAGCCATCCGGGTACTACAACAGCTTGCCGACGACATCCAGTGTCGATATCCAAAGGAAAGTCACATTGTGCGGCATTTCATGAACGTCGACGACGTCCAGCCGGGGCAGACTCCATCAAGGAGGCTCACCTGGCTATCCACGAATTGCAGGCCACCCTCAGCTCCGCAGGTTTTCCACTGCGCAAATGGACGTCCAACCAAAAAGAGATTTTGGACGAGCTTCCGAGTGACCACCTCCTGCACACCGATTTTCTGGAAATCGATGCCGAGAGCACTGCAAAGACCCTCGGAGTTCGCTGGAAAGCGACGTCAGACGAGTTCTTCTTTGTTCCTCCCGTGTTCACGCTTGAGTTATCCTACACCAAGCGAGAAGTTTTTTCTCAAATTGCGAAGCTGTTTAACCCCGCGGGGTGGCTAACGCTAATTCATCGTCCGGTCCAAGATTTTTATGCAGGAGATCTGGTTGCAAGATTTGGGATGGGACGAACCTCTTCCAAGTTCGTTGGACCAACGCTGGCTAGACTTTCTGCAAAGTTACGCATCACTACCCGAGATCCAAGATGGGTATGTTACCAGCCATCGGTAAAGATCGAACATTACGGTTTCTGCGATGCCTCCGAAAAGGCGTACGGTGCAGCGATCTACGTGCGCGTCGAGTGTGACCAGCATATCACGGTGCATCTACTATCGGCGAAAACACGAGTCGCTCCCGTGAAAACAGTTTCGCTTCCTCGACTAGAGCTGTGCGGTGCAATGCTCCTTTCCGAAATGGCGACGGCTATCCTGCCAAGCATGCCGACGGAAAGTCATCAATGCTACTACTGGACCGATTCTACTATTGTACTGGCCTGGTTGAGCAAGCCCGCTTGCCACTGGACTACCTTTGTGGCCAATCGAGTGACGAAAATAGCTCAGACTACCGAAACCGGTCATTGGGCTCATGTTCGTTCCGAACATAACCCCGCTGACTTAGCCAGTCGAGGCGTAGCTTTACCAGAACTGGTGGGTAGCCAACTCTGGTGGCATGGACCAGCGTGGTTGCAATCTCCACGTGATCAATGGCCAGCCCAAGCCGCCGTAACTCCAATTCAAACCCTAGAGCAGCCGTGAAGGTCCATCTCGTTTCCAGCCCACCCGAAGATTTCCTGGAGCGATTCTCCCAGCTTGAGAAGGCTCTTCGAGTGCGGGCATATGTTCTACGTTTTATTCAGTGTTGCCGGAAAGTAACATCCACATGTAGGGACCACCTCACTAGTGGGGAAATTAAGGAAGCGGAGCGAACTCTTATCTTAGAGGCTCAGCGCCGGGACTTCCCCCAAGAATCTCACTGCCTGAGTGGTAAACGTACCGTGCCAAGTTCAAGCTCTATTTTGAATCTGAACCCCTTTCTAGACTGACAGGGGATCATGAGAGCCTGTGGCCGGATCACAGCTTCAAAAGATCTGAAGTATGATGAGCAATGATGAGCGCCATCCAATCATCCTGTCCTATAGTTGCCGCCTGTCTCGCCTGCTCGCTCACTTCACGCACAGGATCACTCTCCATGGCGGCAGTCAACTGATGACGCGCCTCATTCGCTGCAAATATTGGATCCCGAGAATCCGGAACCTGATGAAGGGCGTGGTGAACTCCTGCAAGGTCTGCATCATCCACAAGAAGAAGCAACAGACCCAACTGATGGGTGATCTCCCGACAGACCGAACTTCTTTCTCCAGACCGTTTACCCATACCGGTATTGACTATGCAGGTCCTTTCGACATAAGGAACTATACCGGGCGAGCGTGCCTGATCACCAAGGGTTATGTGGCGTATTTGTATGTTTTTCCACGAAGGCCATTCACTTGGACCTGACTTCCGACCTGACCACCGAGAAGTTTCTAGCAGCTTTCGCTCGCTTCGTCGCTAGACGAGGTTATCCGCAGCGTATCCACTCCGACAATGGAAAAACTTTCGTGGGAGCAGCAAATGTACTTTCTCGGGACTTTCTAGAGGCGTTCCAGGATTCGGTGACTGAGGCATACAGCCATCAACGGGTTGCATGGCGTTTCATCCCGCCAGGAGCTCCACATATGCTGGGCCTGTGGGAAGCCGGCGTAAAGAGTTTTAAAACGCTCTTCTACAAAGCCACGTCCACCCGGAAATATACCTTTGAGGAGCTCTCGACGCTGCTCGCTAAGATTGAAGCATGCCTAAATTCCAGGCCACTCTCACCTATGTCCGAAAGTCCGCATATCTGTCTGCATATCGTTTAGCTGCTCGCAGCTCGGAGCAATACCAACAAAACGCTTAGTGTTTTTGTTTCTATTCTTCCTCTCCTTCTTTCTGACCGTGACAAAGCCATCCAAATCCAATGGGAGAGCAGCAGCTGATTCCGGTTCAATGACCGCCGTCGAGGTGCTGGCCACTAGTCGCGGAGACAACAAGTCAGCCGCTGGCATGGGCTTGTTGGCCTCTTTCCTAGTAGGCTTCGCCCGCTTAGGATTGACGGAAAGACCCTGCAAGTTCGACTTGAGATCCCAATAAAGGCTTTCCAGCTTCAGGACCTTATCATTAATTTCATCAATTTTCGAATGCGAGTCATTAGAAACCATACAGTTATCACACTGCCATAACAGGTTTAGGCAGATTTATTAACAGTTTTACGGCATCTGAGTGCAGATCAATGCACGTCAAATGAAACGCACGTCGACATATGGAAAAACACCGAACAGTATCAAAGCAACGAAGCTGAGCGGCAGTGACGTCCGAATTGCATTCCGAGCAGTGATGTTAAATGTTAGGACCACTTGGGATTATATGTTAGTTATTTACAAAACCAGATGCGGAAATAAAGGGAAATTGATGTCCCAATTTGCTCTGTGATATGTATTTAAGTATTTGTTTATTTATTCGTGCTGAGAGCGCGTATTTATTACGTGGTGGGGGGGGGGTGGATTGCACTTGGAGTATGTGCGTGTGTATATGCACTTATTTAGATCAGCCGTTCTTTTGAGCTGGAATTTGTGTTTTCTTTTTTGGGCGGCTGTATATGGGTGAACATATTTTTTTATTATATTTAAATTCACAATCGTGAGCCCAGACAACGCACTACCGTAACACTGGTAGTTGGAGGTGAAGGAACGGAGAACGGCCGGAATCGCCGATAATATGGCGTTGGCGAAAAAAAATCTAAAACGGACACTGGATAGCACTGTATGAACAGATATGTATATAAGAATATATATACATATATCGCGGAACTCGGACTTTGTGGGGAATAAACCCAAAACGCACTCGGAAGCGATTTGGGAAGACGAAATCGTACTTATCTTCGGAACGTAGCGATGTAGTAGATCGTTGGTATATTTTCAGATTTATATGTACGTGCAGCGAGTAGGCTTTGTCGGGGTAGAAAAAGACACTGACTCTCTCTCGTTTAGGAACAGCTCGGCCTACGGCTAGCGCCCGTGATGGAGAGCCGTGAATCTCATTCACGCAGCGCGAGAGCGAACGGCATGGAAGAGCGCGCGAGCTAACGGAGCGATGTTAACAGCATTAACAGCGCTGCTGCCCTAAACACACTTAAAAACTTAAAACACTTCATTGAAATTTTTGCGTCTATGATTATTTAGATTTCACCCGAAAGCAGTACCTAAATGTATCTCAGGTTGGGGGTAAAAGAGAACATTTTTGGGCTCAAGAGCAGTAGGCGGGAGAGTGGCCACCAACGAAACAGTAAGGCGAAAGGCACTTTGGTTTCGTATTGGGAAGAGTGGGGTTTCTTGACGTTGATCAAGAGTTGGTCGGTCTGTCGAGTTTTACCTACGTATGGAGCTAAACGGAGAATTTTACCAAGTCGGGAAGTGCATAATTCATACATATATATAATAAGAATTCCCGAGTTCACAAGTAGGTTTTTAAAAAGATATTTTATTTAACCGAACTTATAAAATAGAACATAGGATATGATAATGAATTCCCCAACTCAATGTTAGAAAGTCTCAAACGGAACTGTCTTCTTATTCTCGAGTTATTGATCTCGAGACCTCTGTTGGGAAGCTTAAAGCTTATCTCCTTAAGCTTTCGGCTTCGGCTGATATTTCGTCTTCGTGATTGAGTGATGATGGCTTCGGCTGAGAGAGGCGAAGCTTCGGTTGTGAGAGGCGTTGCTTTGGTGAGAGCGGCTGATAAGCAATGCGTTGGTCTATGTGTGGGAGGCTTGGGAGATGCGTCGGCTTGGATGAAACAGGCGGCCGCAGCTGGTGATTGGTGTCAGCTTTCATCTTGAGAACTCACTTGTTTACGTTAGTTCTCCCTTCTATTGGAGTGTGGGACTGATTCTGAATTAGTCATAGTGTGGAGTGTGGGAACGAGCTGATAACGTATTGGTCAGCGACGTTCTATTGCATTCCAGAGTTTTGGGTTGCATGGGACTTCCTGTTGATTTCGGTATGGACGAATCATGCGTTGTTTATTCAGGTGTTGGGGTATCTTCTTATATGTTTATCTTATTTCATATAGATGCGAATACATGGGTGTAAGGGTGAGTGCTGGGCATATGCATAACGTGTATGGGTGTGGGTGTGGTTATGAATATGTCAAGTGCTTAACGTATACTTAATACGTATGTAGGTGTAGGGCATTATGGATATGTTACTATATATATGTAACTGTGTGTTTGTGCCAGACCTCTAGGACCACAGTTATAAGCCGAAAATGGCCAGTTCCCGATCATCCGCTGATTAGCGTTAAGCACAAGGGTGAGTAAGAGCTGCCAAGCAGGCTGGGCCTATATGTATATGTATGTATGTATATACTTATCCAGATGCCGAGGCCGCCAGCGCAAAACGGACGAGACAAGTCGCCGTCAGACCGACCAGAAGCTGCGGATGCAGCATTCCTTTTTATCAGCGGTACCTTTCATGAGCATAGTCGTTGGCGTTAGTCTGTTCATCATCCGGCTAAGACGCCAAGCAGCGAGAAGAGCCCTATAAAGGGGGGATACACCGAAATCCATATCAATCCAACATTTACATAAAGAACACAATTTTTTTTAGTATATAAGTCTTAAAATATACATATATTTCTTTTAATCGGATGCTATTCGGGTTATAGGTAGTTAATATTTTTTTTTTTTTTGTACCTATATTCGTAGTGTAGGGAAAATGGGAGAGAAGTAACTCTTCGCAGAGTGCAACGGCCGCGAGAGCGCTGACGTAGGCTTCCACTAAAGTAGCGGGATCAACGGGAGCGCGAGCATAACAGCGTAGAAGAAAAGCTTGGCCGTGAACTTAAATGCACATATAACGGCCGTGAGAGCGCTAACTTAGCGGGATCCACGGGACAGCGAGCATAGACGCCTAAGAAAAAAAGGTCTTGCCCGCGCAAATATGCAAATGCACGCATAAAACGGAGAAGCGAAACAAGAAACGAGCCACATATCTATTTAGGGCATTGCGAGGTACGGTGGCTAATGGGGGAGACCAAGGTATGCCAAGTTTAGGCTGGGTTTGGTTTTGTTCGAATTTGTAATTCTCAATTTCAGCGATCCAGCAATCCAAAAGAGGAAAGCGCTTTCATCGACGTATTGGAATGGGTGAGTGCGAAAACTAGATGGTAAGTTATTATTGCCCAAGCCATGTCCCATAGGCATACCCTTACCCCAATGACCCTACATGGTTCTACGTAGAGGAAGAACCCAAAAGAAGAAACTACCCTTATACGGTATAAGACCGAACAGATCGAAAGCGGACTTCTGTCTCTCTCGGGCTTACGAAGCTTGTGCTTGCACAGTGGTGCCGTCAGCGACGAACATGCGTCGAAATTTCCAGTAACGCCAGTCGTTTTATGTTTTCGTTTTGCTTGCGGGGAGGGGAATTAAAAAGCAATTAATTACCAGCGCATCCAAGCGTAATCACTGAATCCACTAACCTGACTTCAAAAACACTGAAAAAAAATACTTTTAAAAGGAATAAACATCTTAATAGACGCTCAACTGAAAAAAAGCACTCACCGCTCGAAACAAAAGAGTGCACCACTTAATCGGTTTTTTTCACCCCTTTTCCGCATGCCCAGTCGCAGATTTATGCATTAATTAATATTACATAATATACATATATCGAATAAGTCAGGTCGACCCATGTAACGGAAGACATAATAACAAACGACAAAGAATTGTAGCTGAGTCAACAATAACCGCTGTTGCAGCCATTTCTGCCAACGATGCGATCGCTCTTCAGAGGGCAAAAACACTGGTGCAATTGCTGACTATCACAATTGCCCAATAACACAATATCATATTAAATCCAAATTAATTCAATATTATATATATATAGACATATATATAGATATATATAGACACGGCGACAGCCTTGGATGATTGCAGTTGTAGAGAACGAGTGAACAGGCAGTGATGGTACTGTTTCTGATACTGATTTTATTCAACAAACTTAAATTCTATTTATAGGTAACAAAAGGTACAAAAAGTGCTGAGTCTAGTAAAAATATGGTAAAAGGAGCAGCATCATCTTACAATGTTGTTTGGTATTTTGAAAAGATATCCTGTGACCAAAGTAAACGAAAAAGGGTTGTACTTTTGGTACCTGATCGCGATTCCAATTCTCAATTGGCAGCTGGGCCCGCAACCTTCCAAAAGGTATTTTTTATTCATTTTTATTATTTTTGAGGTTTGGTCAACGAATTTTAGCTCCAAAGTTTCTCCATAGATTATAATGAACAATACATTAAACGACGCCTAATTAATGCACCTATACACAAAAAATAGAGGTCACAGGATATAAGCCTATAAGCAAGCCTACATATTGGCCCACAGATCCAAACAAGCAACCCGACTTGATTGATTTTGCATTTACACGAAGGGTGCTGCAAGCTCAGATTAATGTAGATCACTTAACAGATCTATCATCGGATCACTCGCCCATTCTACTTCACCTTTACGACCATCCACAGCTTTCGGAACGCCCACACGGTCTTACCTCTAGCCAAACAGATTGGCTCAAATACAGGAAGTACATAAGTTCCCATATTGACAGCTGCCCAAATATTTATTTGTCTGGACGTTGATATGCAATGACTGCACCATCAAGTGGCCCATGCGACACCAAGCCGAAGCCTGTTACGCGCGGAACCCAGGCAGAAACGCAGCCCTCCTCCCGCCCAACCGACCGAGGGGCGCTGCCGCATGACGCGCGAAGCGTGTTACCGAACCGATCGCGAGCATGCAGGGAAGATAGGTGTTAGACTAAAATTCGATGAAAATTAGAGCTAAACACAACTCAAAGAGCTAAACATGCAAAGATAGCTAAGAAATATAACTAATTACGGGAAAGGTATGTTAGTATTAGTGATTTAAGAAGAGGAAGGGAATTAGTAGTTGATATTATGTGGTAGAGGGATGTGAAGTCCGAGCAAAGTACCCTAAATGGTTCGTGCAAGAAATAATTCGATCTACAAAGCGGAAGGAACAAAGGAATGAAGTTTCTAGTAGATCTAATGGGAATCGTAAAGTTTATGCGGCTCAACAAGTCAGGGCTATCTACGTCACCCTTGAACAGGTTGTGCATAAAAATCAAACCAAGCATTTTGAAATTTTAGAATAGTTTTTCTAAATTTATTTTAATGCGAAAAAAAAGAAAAAAGACCGAGTTTGGTGGCTGCAAATTTTATATATTAATAACGACACGGAGGGAGACTAAAAAGGGACGTGCGCTCGAATTCAATAATTTTTATCGACTCCTCCTTTTTCTTATTCTTAAGCCTAATTTATCTAGGGCGGCGAAGCGGGGCGAATTCGCCAAGAGCGAGAGAGAGCTTTATTGCGCTCCCGCTTCGCCCTAAACTATCTTACACTAGACTTCAAATTTTCTCCAAATAAAACATTGCGTCTTGACGCGACACCGGCCCCGTTGAAGGCCTGTGGGACTTCAACACATCGGCAGAAGCGCCAATTTATGGATCGGCATCCTGTTGACCGCTCCGCTGCTCGTCCTGAGGTCGACCACCCTGACCTTTCCGTCCTGCCCGGCGTGTGTTGAAACGACCCTTCCGAGAAGCCACTGTTGGGACGGAAGGTTGTCCTCTGCGACGATGACGAGGTCGCCTTCCTCGACGTTGGGCTGCTCCTGGTGCCACTTGCATCTTATTTGCAAGCCCAGCACATACTCCCGGGACCATCGCTGCCAGAACATTTGCCTGGCTGACGAGACAAGCCGCCATCGCCTTAAGCAACTCAGACCCTCCTGGTCCGGGGTCCGGGGTCCGGGGTGCTGGGGGTGCGATGAGCGGCCAGCCTGTCAGCAGGTGCCCGGGAGTCAGGGCGTCTCCGTCGCTTGGGTCGGGGCTTATTGATCCCAGAGGGCGCGAGTTTAGCACCGCCTCGATGCCCACCCTCACGCTCTCCAGCTCCTCGGCGGTGAAGAGCGCCCTTCCGGCCGACCTCAGCAGGAGGTTTTTGGCCGGCTTCACTCCTGCTTCCCACAGTCCGCCCATGTGCGGAGCTCGAGGTGGCAGGAAGGCGAACTCGCAGCCGCTTCTCGCTGCGAACTCTCGAATTGAGTCCGCTTCCGTCTCCAGCGTCCTCCTCAGTTCGTCGAAGTGGTGACTTGCTCCGACGAAATTTGTCGCGTTGTCGCAGTTCACGCGGAGCGGACATCCTCGACGACCAACGAAACTTTGAAAAGCCAATAAGAAGGAGTTAGTCGTTAGATCGGAGACAATTTTTAGATGAACCACCTTGGACGCAAAACAGACAAATAACGCTATGTAGGTCTTATAAGGGGGCCTAGCACGAATTTTTAGTGTCGTATAGACTGGGCCACAAAAATCAACGCCACATACTGCGAATGGGCGGAGATCACGGAGCCGGTCTGCGGGTAGATTTCCCATCATTTGGGTCTGGAGGCGAGGCTTGCATTTAAAGCAGCGAATGCACGACCTGACCATTGCCCTGCAGACCTCCTGAGCGTTTACTATTCAAACACGCTGCCTAAGGATGCTCACAAGTGCTCGTGGGCCGGCATGAAAATTCGTTTGATGCAGACAGCGAACATAGGTCTGCACAAACTGCGAGCGTTTTGTCAACAGCAAAGGAAACTTGGCATGGTATGACATAGGAGCGTTAACTAGTCGCCCCCCAACTCGCAACAAGGAAAAGGAGCACCAAGTCCCCATTTCTTCGTTTTCAAACACCGAATAGCCAAAAATGGGGCAGGTCCAGTCCCATATGTTACAGTGTTGAGCTGGTATATTCTCAAGGACTCAGATGGGTCTCTTCTCCACACGATCAACTGAAACTGCCTGTCCGCTTCATTCACCATCACTTGGCGATACATCTTTTTTACATCGGCAGTCAGGGCGAACCTGTGCAGACGGAAGCGAAGCAGCGTTGAGTGTAACTCCTCTTGAATAGTCGGTCCGACCATCAGAATGTCATTCAAGGCCACCTGAGATGACGTCTTCGACGACGCATCGAACACGACGCGAAGCTTCGTGGACGTACTTTGGGGCCGAAGGACACACTGATGTGGAATTACGTAGTGTGGAGCAGAAGGATAAGTATTGTCAGTCGGCGACATATGACCTAAGGAGAGGTACTCTTCCATGAATTCCAAGTACATTTTCTTCAACTCAGGGTTGCGGGACAATCTTCTTTCGAGCGACAAAAACCGCCGTTTAGCAATCTCGATGGAATTGCCCAAACAGTTTGGATCTGATTTAAACGGCAGCCGTACTTCAAACCGACCTGAAGGCAAGACTTGAGTAGTCTTTCTATAATGCTCCTCACATAACTTGTGTTCAGGAGTTAAAGGCTTTTTAGAAGATGGCAATTCTTCTAGTGACCAAAACTTTTGTAGTGTGTTGTCGATAGACACCACTGACTCTTCTCGACAACTCAGACAGTTCCTCGCTTCCTGGGTGACAGTCACCTTTGGACTGTATCTTCCAGACACAATCCAACCGAGAAGCGTTTTCTGCAGAGTTGGATAGTCAGGACCTTGTCTAATTTGACCAACAGATAAGAGTTCGAAAAATGACTCTGCCCCTATCAACATATGTATTCTTTGTGGCTTGTAGAAATATGGGTCTGCAAGAGGTAGGTTCTTCGGGATTTTCCAGTCACTCACAATAAGTGCGTGATCAGGGTGGTATCCCGAGATTGACTTCAGAATCCAGAAATCGACCGAGAACTCACTACCATTGATTCGCGACTTCACCACCGTGTGTCTTTTCTTGTGAATCTGATTCGCCAACTCCAAGCAAGTTGATGCACGACTCCTCCCACGGATCTGTAAGCGCTGTGCCAGGTCCTCAGTTAGGAAGTAAGTTTGTGACCCAGAGTCAAGCAGTGCTCGGGCCAAAACATACTCTCCATTTTTAGTTCGGACGCTTACGATCGACGTTGCCAGAATTACTCTATCCAAAGCTGTCGCATGGAGTGCATGCGAAGTGGAAGGGTTACTCTGACTAGGAGGGGGAGAAGAATTCTCTGGGGGTGATGGTAACGCTAAACTTTTATCCACAACTGTGTACCTATGCAATAAGGCACACACTCGACACTTGCCAGCTTTGCATCGTACCACAGTGCGTCCTTGTTGCAGACAGTTGATGCAGAGCGATGCCGATTTGACAAACTCGAATCTTTGCATCACTGCAAGCCGGGCAAATGGACTGCAAGTAGCCAACAAATGGTCTTTTGCATTGCAGTAACTACTTTGTTGGTTTTTAGCATTCGCAGTAGAGCACGCGAATGAGCTCCGATTGTGAGGCTTGCTTGGCACAGCTTTCTGCTCCTGCTTTGGTTTTGCCGATTCTTCGGCCGAAAGATGCTGATATCTGCTATTAAGCATTTTTTCGCAGTCAGCCCAAAGCGGCAGCTTCTCATAATCGAGCTGTTCTTCCCATCTTTGTTTGGTCACAGGATCGACTCTGTTCAAGACGAGATGAATAAGCATTGCATTCGAGATCTTTTGGTCATCGCCTATCGACAACAAGGAACCATATATCGATGAAGTGGTATCGATTAGGTTCCTTAAGGACGATGCAGTTTGCTGGGTCATTTTGGGAAGACTAAATAGGGCAGCAATATGGTTCATAAAGATCAGACATTCGTTATCATAGACCCGTTTTAAGCTAGCCATGGCTTTCTCATAATTGCTCTCGGTTACTTGGAACGCCCTTACCGTTCCCAACGCTTCACCAGAGAGGCATGAAAGAAAATGGTTAAACATTTCGATAACTGGAATGCTTTCGTCATTGTGAACAAGAGTCTCAAATAAAGTAATGAAGCCTTTGAATTCCGAATATTTTCCGCTGAACTTTGGCAGGGCTAACTTCGGAAGTAGAGCACGAGTTGGGGCTACAGAAGCTGATACTGAAGGTATTGTATCACTGGCTGTCTTTAAGGCGTCGATAAGCGACATTATCTTTGCCTTGGTTACAATCGAGAGTTCTTCCAACTCGGCTCCAAAGTCATCGTCACTATCTATTTCTTCGGTTGATTCTTGAACTTGGCTTGCCTTGGCTATAGTTGCTTTCAGTACGTCGAGTCTGCACTCGAGCTCTGTCAACTGCAGCGGAATCTCCCCAGCTTCCAGCCGGTCCGCTAGTCGGCGAATGCCTTTGACACGGGAGCTGAGCTTCTTTTTTAGCTCTTCAAGAATAGGCTTATGATCTGATTTGGGATTCATCTTGACTCTCGATACTTAAGTGAATCACTAATCAGGGCTGTTCTCACGATAATATTATTTGCTGCGGCGCATAGTGTCGAAACAGGAAGGTGTACCCAAATTAGGTCGAAAGAAATATACCCGGCGACTAGAGGGTATCGCACCACTTAGCCAAATGAGGCGAAAATTCGATATACCCGACGATTAAAGGGTATCGAGGCAATTGGCGATCTGTTTAAGACGGACCTAGGGTGTCGATGCCAAATGAGGCGAAAAATCGATATACCCGACGATTAAAGGGTATCGAGGCACTTGGCGATCTGTTTACGCAGGCGTGCCAACACAAGAACAACAACAAACAGCAACGGTGACAAGCGAAAGCGAAAACGAAAAATTCACCGCTGAAGCTGTGAACATATGCACATGTGTGTGTGTGTCTAAGCTGTGTTGGCGCTTGTGTATGCTGGGCCTGGCTGACCGACCGATAGACACCCAATTGAATTTCGAGGCACGCTTTGACAAATTGACAGTTGGATCCTTTGCACCAAAACTATATACCCGACGATTACAGGGTAGCGCGTCGCTTGGCGAACGGTTTGACTTAAACGCGCCAAACGCAAGAACACACCAACAACAACGACGGTCAGCAACGGTGACAAGCAAAAGCGAGAACGAAAATTCACCGCTGCAGCTGCTACGTTGGTATGTGTGCGCTTGGCCAATGACCCAACTATATATTTGCGCAACGAAAACGAGAAAGGGGGAAAGGGGCGACAGTGATTGCAGTTAAAAATTATATGTATATGTTCTGCGTCCAAGATGGTATGATGTATGTGAATATGTGATATATGTAATATATGTAAAACCTCTACTAAATACATGCAAATCTAACTCTACTATGTCATACGGATGTGCCAACAATTGAAAGCGAGGTGCACTTATTTTAGCACAAGACAGTAACTACGAGATTTTAATGATTTTGTCTTTACTCGAGCTTTCAATTTTTTGCACAAATACCTCTAGTATGTATGTAATAAGATCCTGGGAGTTCCACTTTCCTTGGCAGGTGGCAAATGTCTTTTGGAATGGATATCCCTCGGTGGTTGAGATCGCTAGGTATTTTTATTGTATGTTTGTTAGCCGTCCGTCGCGGTAGTTTTAGGTGTGTTATTTGGGGGGTTGATCTTGCACACACACGCGACGCGGGCAGGTGTATATTATATACACTTAAATATTCAATATGATTTACATATATTTTGTTCACCACTCGTGTCACTGTCACTTTCTGCCTTTTTTGCTATATTAATTTGCGAGTCCACCCGGAGGCGCCATGAAATTTTAGAATAGTTTTTCTAAATTTATTTTAATGCGAAAAAAAAGAAAAAAAAACCGAGTTTGGTGGCTGCAAATTTTATATATTAATAACGACACGGAGGGAGACTAAAAAGGGACGTGCGCTCGAATTCAATAATCTTTATCGACTCCTCCTTTTTCTTCTCGTTATAATATTCTTAAGCCTAACTTATCTAGGGCGGCGAAGCGGGGCGAATTCGCCAAGAGCGAGAGAGAGCTTTATTGCGCTCCCGCTTCGCCCTAAACTATCTTACACTAGACTTCAAATTTTCTCCAAATAAAACATTGCGTCTTGACGCGACACATTTTTCTACGACTAACTAAGGTTGGAAGGTTTATTAAAAGCAATCTACGAGGATAAGATGGCAGTCTCACACCTGCATACCAGTTAAGGCCACGCAGAGCAAAAAGTAAAAAGTTTTTCTGGACTGATTCTATACGGTCCTGGTGTACTTTGTACTGGGGGCACCATACACAAGAGCCGTACTC
Source organism: Drosophila obscura (assembly GCF_018151105.1). NCBI lineage: Eukaryota > Metazoa > Arthropoda > Insecta > Diptera > Drosophilidae > Drosophila > Drosophila obscura. Next base: position 36,938 of record NW_024542823.1, on the reverse strand, counting down.
TAAAATCGGACGAACAAGCGAGATGTAGAGAGTCTTCGTTATATAGGGGTCGTCAAATTCCTTTGACCACCTCTTTATAAACCCAAGCACACCCATGGCCTTATTTACCATGGTAGAAATGTGTTCAGAAAACCTTAACTTTGGGTCTAATTTAACACCAAGATCAACAACCAAGGTAATTCTCTCAAGAGAACCACCGCAGAGGCTATAAGGAGCCAAAAGGAGGCTGGAGCGATGAAATGTCATTACTTTGCATTTTGAGGCATTTAGGTGTAACATATTTGCACAACACCATGATTGAAAGTTATTGAGATCGGATTGCAAGCGAGAGTGAAATGAAATTTCCTTATACTGGACACAAAGTTTAACATCATCCGCATACATGAGTACTCGAGAGTTTGTTAATACTGAAGGCAGATCATTAATAAAGAGTGTGAATAGTAGGGGGCCTAGATGGCTGCCCTGTGGTACTCCAGAAGTAACCTTAATAGGTGAAGAGAAGGAGTTTTTGAAGAGGACTCTTTGAGACCTAGAACGAAGGTAGCTAGAAATCCATCTCAAAAGATTAGGCGGAAACCCTAAAAGGTCAAGTTTTTGTGCTAAAAGGGAATGGTTTACAGAATCGAATGCTTTACTAAAATCAGTGTAAATGACATCCGTCTGCAAGTTACCTTGAAAGCCTTTAATGATAAAAGAGGTAAACTCTAATAAATTTGTGGTTGTTGATCGTCGGCTTATAAATCCGTGCTGGGACGGAGATATAAGTGATTTGCAGAGATGTTGCAAATGCGAAGTTAAAATTTTTACAAACATTTTAGGAATAGCGGATAACTTCTATAATTATTTGCATCAGACTTGCTACCTTTCTTATGGAGCGGAATAATAAAAGATTCCTTCCAGATGGGAAGCATGAAGAGTTAATGGATAGGGTGAATAGTTTAAGCAGGGGTCCACACAGAGCGTCGGCACAGTACCTAAGAACACAGCCGGGAACTCCGTCGGGACCTGGTGAAAACACCGGCTTAACTAGTCGAAGATCATGAAGCAGTGATCTTTCATTTAACAAGGGGCTGAAGATGCCATTTGACCTTGGTAAACTGTATGGATACGGCTGACCAGAGTAGCTTTCATGAGAATAGGTTGTTTGAAAAAATTTGGCAAAAAGATCGGCAATTGCCTGATCATTGTATGCTGACATATTGAGAAAAGATAACGAGGATGGATGTGCGGACGTTCTACGCTTACTATTTACGAAGCTGTAAAACTGTTTGGGGTCCTGTGAAAATCGTATCCTGCATCGAGATAGGTAGTTTTTATAGCATTGAGCGTTAAGAACGGAGAAATTTGACCGAGCTATTACATAGTGAGAAAGAGAAGAGGGAGAACCAACTTCTCGAAATTTTTTATAAAGTCTTGATTTGAAATTTTTTAGACTGGATAACTCTTTGGTAAACCAAGGAGGATTTCCAGATCTAACCGGACAAGAAAGTGGGACACAAGAATCAAAAAATGTGTCAAGTACATTGTAAAAAATGTTTGTGCCTTTCATAACGTCAGTGCACAAGTACAGAGCGGACCAATCAAAATCCTTAATAAGGTTATTAAGCTTCGTAAACTCGGCTTTACGAAAGCAGCGGACACGATCAGATAGCCTACCCATTCGATCCAATACAGTAGGCCCAATATCGACTGACACTTCGAATGTAGGATGGTAGGAGTCTTCAGGTATACTGAGCGGAAGGGCTCGGGTTAACAACGCTATGGTCGGATCCGAGACAAAGCACAGATCAAGCAATTGACCCAAGGAATTTTTCACATGGTTGACTTGAGACAGGGATAGGTCTAGCAAGCCGTCGATAAAGTCATGTCGTCAGATGGGCACAAGGTTATTAGACTCGTTTACCGAAGACCAAACAGTACCTGGCAAATTGAAATCACTAAGAACTATCATATGGTCTTTATCTGAAAGCGAGGAAGAAACAGTTTTTAAAGCGGACAGGTGATGCTCGTATATTAAGATATCCGAGGAAGGTGGAATATACGAGCAAGTAATGAAAATGGAAAAGCCTGGGAGAATCAGTTTTACACACAGGAATTCCAGGTCTTGTTGAACCTGGACCATGAAATGTTCCGACGTGAAGTTTGAGTCCACTGCAATAAGGACCCCACCTCCACGTCGAGACAAACGGTCATTTCTAAAAATTGTGTACCGACCTGCCAAAACTTCGGAACTAAGGATGTCCGGCCTTAACCAGGTCTCGGTGAACACAATAACGTGGGATGAGAATGCGAGACTCTCAAGGAAAAGAGTGCTGAGCTTACTACGCAAGCCTCTAGCATTCTAGTAGGTAACTAAAAGAGAGGAAGTTAGTTTTTTGGATGGGTGGAAGTAGAGGTGGAAGATGAGGATGGAGATGGAGATGGAGCACTGGTCTGAATGCTAGGAAGAGTAATAGGGGGCCTATTCTTTTTCTTAGCCTTAAACTCTTTAACCACCAAATGCTCTGGCCAAAACTTGGCGGAACAAATGGTTTCAAATTAAGTTGGCGAGACGCTTATCTGGAAGGAAGATATCTCCCTGGCGTAAGAAAAGTTAAATTTTTCCACCTTTAAGCCGACGGCTTTTATTTTGCTTTGTATAAGGTGGATGTGAGGTCAGGGGCTAGCCGCGAGACAAAAACTTGTCGCGTTGGTGGGACTCCTACCAGTGGTTTTGGCACCACAGGCCTAGTACCTGTGATGGCAGTATCCGGTGGTCCTGGACATCTATTAGCTGGTGGGAGTGAAACTGAGGGGATAGTTAAGGGTGCGGACTCGATGGACACGGACTCTACATACATTTCTAACTGCATACTCTCCGAAGTGATGCATTCGGCTCCCGAATCTGCATCACCAGCAGCGATCGTTGCCCTTGGAGTAGCAAACGTAATCAGCTGCTGCACTAAGGGAATGGTCGGAGTAAGTTTTTCAGATGCCGGCGGACATGAGGCAGTCGGCACTTGCAAGTCCCGCGGAGTAGACTTCTTGCGGCTCGGAGACTCAGCCAGCAGCTGTAAACTGCTGAACTGAGTGTTCATGGCCAAGAGCCGATCATATTGCTGTTTAAAGCCTACGATCAGCTCTTTGAAGCCACTCCGCGTCTGCCTCATGAACGAACGCATGTCGTTTTCCACAGCACGGCATTCCTCACAACTATAATGTAGGCCGTTGTTTTGGGAAATGGCGTCTCCTACACGGCCCGAGATCCCTACACATTTTGCGTACATTTTGGCACAGACGACAGAAAATTCCATATTTATGTCTTTTATTTTTTTTTACTTTGGGGAAAAAAAGTTCAAAACAAATAGCAATCAGACCACTGTGCAGAGCAAATGCTTAGAGCAATGCTTAAAGCGAAATCGGTAAAAGATGAGAGAGGAGAGTGGTTGCAGCAACAGCTTATAAGTGAGAGCGTTACTGCACAAAAAGTTACAAGAGCGAGAGCGAAAGAACAGTTATTGAGAGTTAGGTGATAGAGAGACTGATAGAAGGCAATAACTACGACAAAGAGCAGCTAAATGTAATGAGAGGGCGTACTTACGAAAAGCAACAACACAAACAAACGACTAACCGACGCACAAAATTTATTAAATAAGTTGTGTTTTTACACAATTATCAGGCATGCACCCGCGGTAAAAGAATGATTTTAATGTAAGTTAGTTATAGAGTTAAATTATAGATAAAAAAACACCGGCTGTTTATGTTAAACAAAAGGAAAATGCGGAGCGCAAAACAAAAACACGTCTGGTCACTACGAAAGACAACGAACGATGAACGATGTAAAGATGATATTGATAGGTCAGTCGAAGCATTAGTATCCTCAATGTAACTGGCGGCAAAACACTCAACACCAATATTAGCATCTAAAAAACTTTCCAACAGCAGTCGTATTTCTAGGCACATTGAAGTGCTGCTACGCGATAAAAGAAGGCTTCGCCGAGAGTGGCAAGCACAGATCCCCTGCCTACCACCTACTACGCAGATCTCCCCTAAAATGATCATAGAATTGCCGAGCTGTGCAGTGTATTTACTTACTGTGATATTCAACAGCATGATGAAATGGGGCTATTATCCTCAAGAATGGAGGAAATCAGTCATCACAATGATCCATAAAGCCGGAAAAGACAAGTCCAAGCCATCATCATATAGACCTATCAGCCTACTGCCTTTGCCTATCAAAGATATTTGAAAAGCTGCTCCTGAATCGTATCAAACAACACCTACACATCAACGGTGCCATCCCGACTCACCAGTTTGGATTTCGCGAAAAACACGGAACCATTGAACAAGTAAACCGTATAACCTCTGAGATACGAAATGCATTTGAAAGACGGGAGTATTGCTCCGCTGTTTTTCTGGATGTCGCCCAGGCTTTCGACCGCGTTTGGTAAGAAGGCTTAATCCACAAAATCAAAATATTACTTCCACAGAACATCCATGGAATAGTGGAGTCATACCTACAGCAAAGAAGTTTCACCGTGCGATGCAAAGATTTCCTCTCTGAATATCATCCAATTGAAGCTGGTGTACCGCAAGGCAGCGTGCTTGGACCGACACTGTATATCATATTCACAGCAGATCTACCGACAAACAGCCTAACAACAACTTCGACATTTGCTGATGATACTGCCATATTAAGTTGCTCCACGGATCACTTATCATCTCATCTGGTGGCCTTAGATAAATGGCTAGCAGACTGGCGGTTAAATGTAAATGAGCAAAAGTGCAAGCATGTCACCTTTTGCGTTAAACAGACAAACTTGCCCTCCATTATGTCTGAACAATATCAACATTCCACAAACCACCGAGTAATAAAAATAGGAGAGGAAATTCACGTGAAAATTCCTCCAAAATACTTAAGGGTAAATAAGCCAAAAAGTGTAAAAACAAGTGTTGAGCTATTAATCGTTTTTAATAGCTATTGATTTTTATTGTTGAGCTAGTGATATTTTTCACTAGCTGTTGCAATTGTTTTAATGATTAAAGTCGTTGGTTTTAGTTGAATATATTCAGTTTATTAGTTGCGCGATAAAGCGGCCTGGCAACGATCAATATTGTTTGTGTGGATAGAAAACGCGGTTCGTATGTCGGTATGTGAGAATGTATGTAGAATGTTGATATAAAGTGCGTATGGTATGTGCTATGTTCTTGCAGGTTCAGGACCAGATCAAGACGAAAGAAAGTGAGTGCGTTAGTTATGACAATCAATTAAAGACTAAAAGAGGGCAGGCGGACCGAATTGCCCGTGCCCTAATGCAAGAGAGAGAGAGAGAAGGAAAGAAGCAATAGAAGCTCGGGCTGGCAAACATTGACAAACGTACGACTCAATAAGCCTCTAACAGAAGTAGAGGTGTACAAAAAATAGAAATCAGGCCTGGGGTCAGCCACTGGTCATGGTGAAGTCAGACCCAGAATTTAATGGGAAACAGGAGCATTATGTTGCCTGGCGCCAGGTACCGCTGCCGGCCTACGAAGTGTTCGAGCCCTATGAGGGCAGCACGAGACACTATATGGCTACGGGGATAATCAGGAATAAGGTGAAAGGAGCCGCGAACAATATTTTGTCATCATTTGGCACGGTGTTGAACTTTAAAGCCATTATCAATGGGTTAGATAGTTCTTATTCTGATAAAACGCCAGTGAGCGTGATACAACAAAAGCTAGAAACCATGCGGTAGGAAAATATGTCCCTCACCGATTACTATGATGACATCGAGAGACACCTCTCTCTCATGACTAATAAGAACATCTGAAGCATACGGCAGACGCAGCGAGCGTCTTAAATGACAAAGCCAGGGAGGATGAATGGTCCGTCTTATCCGCGTTGATACTGAGTCCTACGTTTTCCGCCCACTCACATATCTCCCTGAGTGTTGATTCCATTATGGATCTTAGAGTCGATGGACATACTCCCGTAATAATTATGCTTATGTCATCCGCATACGCTGTTATTTTTGGGGCTCTCCTTTCGAATCTCTTTATTAGGTTGTCGACCACCAGGTTTCACAGGAGGGGCGAGAGGACCCCACCCTGAGGTGTGCCTCTGTGTGCCCCTTTCACCAAGGAAGCGGTGCCCCACTCTGAATGCACCCGTCTACAACTTTGAAGGTTCTTTATCCAGAGGTTGATTGCGGGATGCGTGTTGGTCGCTTCTAGGTGGTCCATTATCGTGTTTGTATTCACGTTATTGAATGTTCCGGATATGTCTACGAACACTCCTAGAGCATACTTTTTATTTTGGAGGGCATTTTCGATGGTGGCTACTAGCGAATGCAGTGCCGTCTCCACCGATTTCCCTTTGGTGTAGGCATGGTTGGTTGACATCCGCCCCCCTACATCGTTTCTGATGTGTAGATCCAGCAGCTTTTCTAGTGTTTTGAGTTGAAAAGAGGTCAGGCTTATCGTTCTATAGTCATTGGGGCTCATATGGCTGCACTTTCCTGCCTTTGGAAGGAAGACAATCCTCGAGGTACTCCATTGAATAGGGATATAGCCCGTGCTCAGGCAATCTGAGTATATTGCAGAGAGCCACGGGTTGATCACATCTTTGGTCACCTGTAGCATGGCTGGGAATATACCGTCTAGTCCAGGTGCTTTTGTACCCTCAAAGAAGTCTAAAGCCCAGTGGATGCTCTTAGACGATATGAGATCCGTTGGGGGATGCTGTTCCTCAGTTGCTGGGTCCTGATGCGTTGTTGCGTCAGAGACCTCGGTGCATCCGGGGAAGTGATCTTCCATTAGAGCTGTTCGGGCTTCTTCACCGCCCTCAGTCCCCTGTCCATCGTTTCGCTTGAGCTTACTCTGTATGCTAGGTTGCTTTGATAGCAGCTTCCGGAGTCTAGCCGTTTCTGGGACTTTCTCGAGGTTGGAGCAGAAGTTCCTCCACGAGTTTCTTTGTGCCCTTCGTATTTCTTTCTTGTACTCCCTGAGTAGGATTTTGTATTCCTCATTGATCATCTCATCGCTCGCCTGTTTGGCGATTCTGAAGAATTCTTTGAGGTTGTTTCTATGGCTGATAAATGCACGAAGAAAGTGCAGTGCCATTGTCCGGAAATGCGTACACGGATTCCACTACAAGCCGAAGCTTCTCTCACAAAACATGGGGAACCTTCCCGCTGATCGATTGCGTGGGAGTCGACCCTTTGAGATTTAGCGAAGCTGACTTTTTTGGACCGGTTCGTGTATCGCTTGGGATTCGTGGCAAGCAGCCTCTAAGATGTACATAGAAGTGCTTGTCTGCTTCGCATCTAAGGCCGCACACCTGTGTGCTTACACAGGTTTCTCTTGTCAAACTCTATTGCGACAACACCACGAATTTTGTTGGTGGAGCTCACATGCTCAAGGAGCGCATGGATGCTATCAATGCCAAGGACGAGGCCCTCAAGGCGTATGCTGCGGCTCACCGTTTTTCGGTAGAAATCATCCCCCCGCGAGCCACGCACGATGGAGGCCTGTGGGAGTCGGCAGTGAAACCAGCTCGTGTCTGCCATCAAGCAAAGATTTTGGAGAGATTAGTCCAGAGACTATCTTCTCAGCCTTCAACAGCGAGGGAAGGGAAGTGGTACGAGGAAGTCGCCAATCTGGAGCCAGGCTTAGTGGTGGAAATTTACGAGGACAACGTGCCCCCTCAAATGTGTCTCACAGGAATAGTGGAGAGGCCAATCCCAGGAGCGGACGGGAAAGTTCGCGTGGCCTTGATCTGGACAAAGGCCGGGGTCTGCAAGCGATCGATCCATCGCTTGGCACCTATTCCAATAGATTGAAGCCTATACGCTGTCAACGCGGCCGATGTTAAGGCAAATCAGTTTCTTGCCTATATTTATAATTTTTTCCAAAAAGTAATGTATTATATCACGCTCTTGAATTGTGAAATCTTGTGCTCTTATACTATGTTACGAACGGAGCGTATGCCAGCAGCAGCAGCTCATGAAGAGGGCGCCGCTTTAGAACAAACTCACTTATTATTGGAAGTCAATCGAACGCACAATTGTTTTTCGGTCGGTCTGTCTGGTTCCCGTTTCACAATTAAACCCTTATTAATCGTGCTTATAGGCAGGCTCTTTTGCACAACCACGGTTCAAGGAATAATTTGATCTACAAAGTGGAAGTAACAATGGAATAAAGTTTCTAGTGGATATAATAGGAATCGTGAAGTTTATGCGGTTCAACAAGTCAAGGCTATCTACGTCACCCTTGATCAGGTTGTGCAGGAAAATATCACCAAGCATTTTTCTACGACTAACTAAGATTGGAAGATTTATTAAAAGCAATCTACGAGGGTGAGATGGCAGTCTCACACCTGCAATCTAGTTAAGGCCACGCAGTGCAAAAGGTAAAAAGTTTTTCTGAACTGATTCTACATAAGCGCCGGCCCATGGCAGCGCAAAGGGAGCAGAACTTATCTCTTAAGCACAGGCATTGCCTACCTGCCTCGTCGCTCTTGAGCTTGTTTGCCCTTTCCTAAAATTCGTCAGCCGACGACGGCTATGAGGGACGCTGTCTAGACAATCTGCAGAAGTTGACGATGTGGAGTCTTTAGACATTCTTCGCAAGCTGAGAGAAGTTAAGAAAGATATCAATCTTACGTGGAGCGTTCTTAAAGACAAAACAGTCTTCCTTTTCAAATGCGCAATTGGAGTTCCGCGTGGACATATTAGAGTCATATATTAAACGGGCATTCCAATTAAAATTCAAAATTGAGGATGTCAAAACAGATTTTGCTTCTCGAGCCGATTTAGAAGATTTATGTATTGAGGCTAAATACACGCTAAAGTCCATGCCTGCTAAATTTGAACAGCGGAAAGCAAATGAGTCGGTATTAAATACCACAATTTCTACAAGTAGACATTTGCCACACGTAAAATTGCTCAAATTCAGTGGAGATTATACCGAGTATAAAAGATGTATCGGCCTATTTAATAGCATAGTGGGTAGTGATCCCACATTAAAAAATGTGGAAAAATTTAATCATTTATTGACTTGCTTAGAGAAAGAAGTATTAGTGACCGAACAAAACTATTTGGAATATCAATCCATACCATCTTGGACAGACTGTGTATGTGCGCTTAACAAACGCTACCAACATCTGCTGAAGATACGAATTCAGGGCTATCTAAAAATAAGACAAGTGAGGATTCACAGAGAAAGCAATTTGGACTTCTTTTACTGTGGCTCAAACCAAACTTTCTCAAGATCAGAAATGTTCAGTTTGCAATTCAACTGATCATTTCATCAGTTCTTGCTCGGCTTTCGCAGCGGCTTCAGTCGCAACCCGCTTTCAATTTGCAAAGGGATTTCCGCTATGCACTAATTTCCTACGCAACGGACACATTGTGTCAACGTGCAAATCGTCACTGTTGAGCTACTGAGCTTCTTCAGTAGCGTTGTTTTGCAAGATTATTTAAGAGACGATGATTGTTCAGTTAATATATTCACAATTTATTTTACTTAAGTTAATATATATATGTATTATCCAAAACTAGCGAAAGGTATGCGAATTAAATAACGAGAGTTAATGATGGGTCAATTGAAGACGCGGGGGCCGGTTCAAGACTGTTGAAGTTGATATGTTTTTGTAAGTTTTAGTTTAGAACTCTGTGGCAGGCAGGTCACTGTGCCAGACAGCCAAACGTTTTACTACGGTGATGATCGAATTTGAAGTGTGGTCTGCTTTTTCTGATGAGCCTCCCCCACAGCGGCTGACTAACGCCGAGAAAGAGCAACGCACCAGCAAGAGCATAAGTACAAGCAAACAAACGGTTATAAAGAGAGACATTAGATTAAGAGATGATCAACTACTCTTTGTGCTGCCATGGGCCGGCGCTTAGCCGAACAGTCACATTGCAGAGTCTGTTCGAAACCAAGCCCTCAAGCCACATTAACTTGCTCTATGGTGAGCACGGTTCAAGAAGCCTGCCCGCTCGACAGCTTGGTCAAATATTTCTGGGAGTTGGAAAATGTTCCAAATGCATCCACACAAAGACTGTATACCCCCGAAGAAACGATGAGTGAAAAATCCTTTGACACTATCACACGTCTACCCTCGATTGCAAGTTTCTTTGCCATTTAAGTCTATCCCGAAATCTCTCGGTGCGTCGTTTGAGACAGCCAGAACACGATTTTTGTCTTAAGAGAGGCGATTATGCCAAAAACCTATCATAACATCGATGTTTATGGACTTTATGGAGGAATAACTGTCGTTAGGCCATATGACGGAAATAGAAAATTCAATCCCGGTAGAGCCGCATTGTTTCATTCCGTATCAATGCGTGGAACGACCACAAAGTACATCCACTAACCTTAGAGTGCTTTTCGATGCGTCGTGCAAAAAAAATGGGTTAAGTCTCGCTCAATGATTTACTCATGGTTGTAGCAACCATCCAGCCGTGCCTTCAGATGTTCGGAGTAGATTCCTCCTCCGACTTTGTTGTCCAGCTTTGAGCCATCAGTAAAGATTTGAATGGCTATCTGGGCCAGGTGGTCCCTCGAGCCAGTTGGTTCTCTGAGGGATGATTGTTACGAAAGGGGTATCTGTATACTCCCTCGGAACGCAGTAGTCCGTTTTTGTGGGGACGATTTTGTTTCCATTTAGGATGGACGCATGGCCGGTGTGATGTGACACCCATTGGTCAGAGTCTCTAAGACGGACTGCTGCCATTTCTGCCTGCTCCTTACCTGCAAGGTCCAGGCCCTGCAGGCATAGGATAACATTTAGCGCATCCGTTGGTGTGGTGCTCAGAGCTCCACTGATGCAGTGCGCTGCACCTTGCCCAGTTCTTTAGTGATGGTCCCCTTCAATAGGGCAGGCCACCACACTGCGACTCCGTAGGTCTTACTATTGTTAGGTATATCCATTGGACTATTCTTGGGTTCATGCCCCATTTTAGGCCAATGGCCTTCTTGCAAGTGTAGAGGGCTATCGTAGCCTTCTTCACTCTGTATTTGATGCTCAGGTTCCAGCTAAGCTTTTTGTCAATTACCAACCCTACGTAACTGGCACTGTCGCTGAAGGAGAGCCTGCATCCGTTTAGTATTGGGGGGTTGAGAGACGGGATTTTGTATTTGGTTGTAAACAACACAAGTTCCGTTTTAGAGGGATTAACTACCAGTCCACGCGACTCTGTCCATTCTGACAGTCGCGCGAGCTTTGCGGTCATTAGATCGCAAAGTGTTTGAGGGAATTTTCCCGAGAAGATAATGGCAACGTCGTCCGCGTATGCTACTACCTTGCAGCCCTCCCCCTCCAGGTCACACAGAATCTTGTTGACTGCTATGTTCCATAGAAGGGGAGACAGGACACCACCTTGCGGGGTGCCTCTGTTGACATACCTAGACTGAGTGGATGATCCCATTGATGATGTCACTGTCCTGCATGTGAGCAATTGATCTATGAGCATCACCAAGTGACGATCCACTCCCAGGTCAGTCAGGGCCTCTGTGATGGCTCCTGGTATGACGTTGTTAAAAGCTCCCTCAATGTCTAGGAAAGCGATTAAGGAGTATTCGTTGACGTGTAGAGATTTCTCTACCGCCGAGATAACTTCATGGAGTGCCGTTTCCGTAGATTTACCTTTCCGGTAGGCATGTTGTGCGCCTGACAGCCACTGAGGATTTTTGGTTGTTCTCAGCTGCAGCCCGACTAGTCTCTCAAAGGTTTTGAGAAGAAAGGACGATAGACTTATTGGTGTGAAGTCTTTTGGGGTTGTGTGTGAGGGTTTCCCTGCTTTGGGGATAAAGACTATTTTAGCCTTGAGCCAAGCGCGGGGGATTTTTCCCACTGTCAGTATCTTTCTGAAGATACTTTGCAGCCAGTTGATGGCCATGTCCCCGGCTTTTTGTAACTGAGCCGGAATGACTTGGTCCGGGCCAGGCGATTTGAAGGATTTAAAGCTGTTTACTGCCCAGCTAATATTCCGTTTTGTGAGGATGTGCACCATCGAGGTTTCCGGGCCTTCACTTGGGGTGTCTGCCGGCTCGATGGTCGAACACCCAGGAAAATGAGTATCGAGTAGAATATGTAGGGAGTCCTCACTAGAGTTTGTCCACGTACCATCTATTCTCTTGAGATATCCCACCGAGGGGGATGTTTTTGACAGGATCTTGCGTAGCCTTGCGGCTTCTGACGTATCTTCAATTTCGGAGCAAAATTTTTGCCAAGAGGCCCTTTTTGCTCTCCTAGTTTCTTTTTTGTATAGGGTTAGTTTACTTTTGTAATTATCCCACTGCGCTTCCTCGCTGCTGCTTTTGGCTCTGTTAAAGAGAGTCCTGCAGTCTTTCCGGAGGGTATCTATATGTTTAGACCACCAGGGGGGCTTCTTTTTCCCTCTTGGTTTGGTTGAGGGGCAAGCTGCCACGAAGGCCTTATTACAAGCTTCCGTGAAACTGTCTACAAGACGATTAAGATCGTCCAGGCATTTTGGTGCTAGGGGGGAAGTAATTCCTCCATTTTTGCACTATATATGTCCCAGTTGGCTTTTCTGGGGAAAGATAGGAGAGATAGGACTGTCTCGGTATACCTGTGGTCGGAGAAGGAGTGGTCCTCTAGGACTCTCCAACTCTTTATTGTGTCTGACAGTTTGTGAGACAATAGAGTGAGGTCAATAACCTCTTGACGGTTTTTTATAATGAATGTGGGGTCATTACCCCGATTACCAATAACTAGGTTGGAGTTTAGGATGAAGCTGAAAAGTGACTCACCCCTTACATTTGTATCCGAGCTCCCCCCTTGGGTGTGGTGAGCGTTGGCATCGCAGCCTATTATTAGGCCTGTATCCGACCTCTCGCTGTCGCTGACTATCTTGCGAACGAGGTCACTGAGAGGATCAATTTCCTCGTGAGCCATGTAGGACGACACCAGGTTCAGGCGTGTCCCTTGTAGCTCTAGGCTAGCTGCCGTATTGTGGCCATTGCTAAAATTGTGGAGCAGAAAGATATTTAGGTGCTTTCTTGCTAATATGCAGGTTCTAATTTTACCTTCAGTTTGGGCTTCAATCAACTTGTAGTCCTTCGTCGCTAATCCACAGACTAATCCTAATCCTACCACCCAAGGTTCTTGGATTAGGACTATATCCACTCCGCTCGCTTCTAAGCGGAGTATTAGGGCAGCGGATGCTGCTTTACAGTGGTGGAGATTTATCTGCAGAAGCCTCAGAGACTTCATTAGAATTGTTCTCCACCACTGTTATGTCGGCGTCAGAGTCGTCGAGAATCTCGTCACGACACAACGCCTCAAAATCGAGCATCAGCTCCGTCTCCGAGGAGTAGCTCTCCAGGGCCGGCTCCGGCTCCGGGTCTACTTCGGGTGCCTCGATCTCCAAGGCAACGTCCTGCTCAACTGGGTTGTTGACAGAACGCGCCTCGGTCGCTGCGTCCGACTTATAGACCTTCATGGTCACCGAGCTGAACCCGAAGTTAAGCTCTCCCCTGGCTGCCTCGATCGGGGCTAGCGATTCCTTATTTAGGACTACCACTGCCTGATTTGTGGGGCCCTTTGATGCCTCCACTTTGACCACCCTCCAATCTGAGGTTGGCAGTGTGGGGTTGCATCTCTGCAACATCGTGAGGATCCGCTCGGGCTCCTTGAAAGTGGCCGGTACCCATATACGGTCCCTTGGCCTACTGGGCACCTCGCTCCAGTCCACAGCGACGAGCTTTGCCCCGGCATAGACCTCACCGATTTGCGCCACCGCAGCTTTGTATAGCTTCACGGAGCGCTCATCCTCGCAGGCTACCACCTTGATGCTCCCCTGGAACCATCCCATGTCTTTGCAGACTGGGGGTGGCCCGGGATCCTTCTCGAGAAGCTCGAAGCAGCGGTCGGCCAGTGCCGCTTCCACCCACTTCCACTGGCTTCTGGGTATTTTCCCCTCCGCGCTGCCTTTGTCGAGAACGCCTATCAGCGTCCTCTCCTTGGCAATCTGCGCGAAGGATACATTCGGTGTGACCCTGGATCGCTTCGCGACAGGTCCGGGCGTCTCTTGAGAGCGCTGCCTCTTCGGTTGGGCGGCCACCTTCTGTGGCTCCATACTGAAGTTGGGCAACACCACCGAGGCCCATTCCACTTTCTTCAGCCAGTCCGCTGTTGGACTGACTTCCTGGCTTGCGTTCTGCCGACGGAGTATGTGCCCAGCACTCCTCTTTTCGGCATAACTGAATTTTTTGGTTTGGACGCTGGCTGATGGTAAGCCATCACCCGCCGCTTCACCAGAAGGTTGAGCAGCCGCAATATTGCTTAGCTGCCCTACCATGGTATCAGTTTTGGGTGTTGTCTTTCCACCCATCCCAGGTTTGGGATGGGACCCACCCGGATTCATACCCGCGTCTTTCACCGTGCAGGTCTTTCCTGCTTCTGAGCGGATTTGGCCAGGCCTTTGGACCGTTGCCTTCTCTCGCTTGGGATTGCTCCCTGTAGGCATTTGGGGAGTGCCTCTCTCGTTTTTGTTTTTGTTGTTGTTTGTATTATTGAATTTATCCATATAATTCCCACGAGCTGCAGAGAATGGGAACGGTCCACCCCGGCAGAGCTCTGCGTTACCCGGGTAAGGCATACTTAGAACAGGGGGCTGCCAAGTCCCTGAGCTCTCCGTTCACGACTGGGCTAGTTTTTATACCGGGCCCCCAGCCAGGCTGACTCTTGGCACGGGTCGAGTGACACCTTAGTCCGGCCCGGTGTGAGGTGAGTGTTGGGGCTGGGATGTGGGTAGGTGTTGTGTAGGGATGGGATTGTGTGAGCTACTTAATGAGAGGCGGCACCACAAGCGCATTGTCAGTGTTGCTACGTCGCGAACACCCGCTGGCTGTCCGGGACTGCTTATTTCGGTACTCTCCCTCAGAGCCAACTTAGTTGATACTCTTTAAGATGCCCGCTTATTCGCAGCTGACCTACCCACTAGGGTAGGCCGTTCGCTATCCGCAACCTGCGACCCGTCCGGTGGCCTCAGCTAGGCCCCCTCTGAGCCACCTCAAAGCCCAATAGGATCATCGGAGAAGGAGGTGAAATATTAGATAAAAATATCATAGATGAAAGGTACTACACTACAAGCAATTTGGAAGAAAGGGCCTGCGGCTCAAACGAAGGAGCCGGAGGCAGCAAGGAGATAGTATCTGAAAATTTAGAATAGTTTTTCTAATAAAACAAAACCGAAATACTTGGGTGGCGTAAAGATTTATTAAAATCGGGGACGAAATAATTTAGGTGCGCTCGATCGAATTCAATTTCAACGATTATATTCTAAAAATTCATTACACTTCATTCTATGCCTAACTAACCTACGGTGGCAAAGCGGGGCGAATTCGCCTTGAGCGAAAGAGCGAGCTTTTATTGCGCTCCCGCCTTGCCCTAACCTACTTACACTAGACTTCAAACCAATTCAAAATAATCTTAACATAAAACATTGACTAAGACGACGACATGACGAAACACCGGCCCCGTTGAAGGCCTGAGCGGCTTCAACCCATTGGTAGCGACGCCAACTTGTGGATGGCCCGCCGAAAAATGCCACCATCGCTCCTCCTAAGGTCGACGACCCTGACCATGCCGTCCTCCCCGGCGTGCGTGGCGATCACCCTCCCGAGGAGCCACTCCTGTGGAGGCATGTTGTCCTCGGCCACGAGGACGAGGTCTCCCTCCTTGACGTCGGGTTTCCGCTGGTGCCACTTGCCCCGAATTTGAAGTCCCAGGACATATTCCTTGGACCATCGCCGCCAGAACGCTTGCCTGACTGACGAGGCAAGTTGCCATCGCCGCAAGCAGCTGAGACCCTCCTGGTCCGGAGTCCGCAGTGCTGGGGGGGCGATGAGCGACCCGCCTGTCAGCAGGTGCCCGGGCGTGAGTGCCTCGCCGTCGCTGGGGTCCTGGCTGAGGGCTCCCAGCGGCCTGGAGTTCAGGACGGCCTCGATCCCGACGAGGACTGTGGCGAGCTCTTCGGCGGTCAATAGCGCGCTGCCTACCGCCCGTAGGAGTAGGCTCTTCGCAGACTTGACACCTGCCTCCCAGAGTCCTCCCATGTGCGGCGCTCGAGGCGGTATGAACGCAAATTCGCATCCTTTTCTTGATGCGAATTCGCGAACTGCGTCCGCCCCGTCCTCGAGCGCCTTCTGCAGAGCGCTGAGGTGGCGGCTCGCTCTGACGAAATTCGTCCCGTTGTCGCAATGGACGATCTGGGGATATCCTCGGCGCCCAACGAACCTTTGGAAAGCCAATAAAAAAGAGTCAGTGGTCAAGTCGGATACAAGTTCTAAGTGAACCGCTTTGGACGCAAAACAAACAAAAAGCGCGATATAGGACTTGTATGGGGGCCTTCCTCGAATTTTCAATGTCGTCGAGACGGGTCCACAAAAATCAACGCCGCAAATTGAAAATGGGCGGAGAGCACGGAGCCGGTCTGCGGGTAAATTTCCCATCAGTTGCGTCAGCAGTCGAGGCTTGCATTTAAAGCAGCGGATACACGATCGAACTGTCTGACTGCAGACCTCCTGAGCGTTTACGATCCAAACACTCTGTCGAAGGATGCTCACAAGTGCTCGTGGGCCGACATGAAAATTGATATGGTGCAGATGACGAACATAGCTCCGCACGAATTGCGAACGCTTCGTCAAAAGCAACGGAAACTTGGCATCGTATGATATAGGAGCTTTAGCTAGTCGCCCCCCTACTCTCAACAACGAAAAAGTACACCAAGTACCCGTGTCTTCATGGATGAAAGGGTTCAACCGCTGAAGACTAGGACCAACTCTAGATCCTTTCCGAACTTTCTCGATTTCCTCACGATACTCGTGATGTTGGATAACTTCAACAATTTTGCGAAAGGCTTCATCATACTCGGTCGGTGAAACCGTTTTTTCAAACGTTATGCTCGGGTTCTTACATTTTTTTTATAAAGCGGAACATATAATAAAACACTCTAAGCAGCTTGAGGTGTGACGAGAATCCCTCGATGACATCTACCAAATCCGAAATTTCTACCGCAGCGGTCAGCCCGACCGCGTTCTTCCTCTTCTCCAGCTCGACATCTTCTGTAGGCTCGAAATGAGGGTTTTTTGGCCAGGTCTCTTCTTCATCCTTCAAAAATGATGGTCCTTCAAACCAGATTGACTGGACGATTTCTTTGACGTCACAACCTCTTGACACAATATCTGCAGGGTTCTGTTTTGTAGGGACATGCCGCCACGTAGCTTCATCTGACCACTCCTGAATCTCAGCCACCCTATTCGAAACGAACGTCGACAACGAAGATGGATGCGACCGAATCCAGTGAAGAGTTACTTCAGAGTCTGACCAATAAACAGCTCGTTCGATAGGGACCTTTAATAGGGGCTTGATTCTGTGACAGAGATCCGCGAGAAGGTGAGCGGCACATAACTCAAGCCGTGGGAGCGTTTTAGTCTTGAGCGGCGCTACTTTGGACTTTGAAGTCAACAATGATATTTTTAAACCTTCTGCAGTTCTGCTACGGACATAGACGCACGCTCCATAAGCTCTCATGGAGGCGTCAGCGAAGGCATGTATTTGGATCGGTGACATCGGATCGGAATACACAAACCGAGGTATGGATATCTCTTCCAATTGAGACAGTGTATTTTTCAACATATTCCATGCTGTTTCCAAGTGCATCGGAATCGACTCATCCCAATCTAGTTTGTTAAGCCAAAGTTCCAGCAATAGGATCTTGCCCTTTATGACGATAGGACTTAACAATCCAAGGGGGTCGAACAGCTTCGATGTCACCGACAGTATGTTCCGTTTTGTCGCTCGGAGACCCATGACTTCATTGTCAATTTTAAACTGAAAGGCATCTTCCTTAGGCAACCATGAGATTCCTAACGCCTTAGTCGATTCTGAATCCGAGATCGTTATGGGTTTTGCTGTGCTCTCAGATGCGGTGATTTCAGGTGAGTTCGAAAACCACTTCGCTAACTCAAACCCTGCGGTCTGAAGAACCTGAGATACTTCGGACTTAATTGCCCTTAGCTCCTCTACGCATGCAGCACCAGTCAACATGTCATCAACGTAAAAGTCGGACCCAATAACGTCAGCAGCTTTAGGGAATGATAGCTTCACAGACTCACTCAACCTTTTTAAACACCGGATAGCCAAAAAAGGGGCTGGTCCAGTCCCATAAGTCACGGTGTTAAGCTTGTATAATCTCAAGGACTCAGATGGGTCTCTTCTCCACACTATCATCTGAAACTGCCTATCCGCTTCATTCACCATCACTTGGCGATACATCTTTTTCACATCGGCAGTCAGGGCGAACCTGTGCAGACGGAAGCGGAGCAGTGTTGAGTATAATTCCTCTTGAATGGTAGGTCCGACCATCAGAATCTCATTCAAGGCCACCTGAGAGGACGTCTTCGACGACGCATCGAACACGACGCGAAGCTTGGTGGACGTACTTTGGGGCGGAAGGACACACTGATGTGGAATTACGTAGTGTGGAGTAGAAGGAACCGTATTGTCAGTCGGTGACATATGACCTAAGGAGAGGTACTCTTCCATGAATTCCAAGTACATCTTCTTCAACTCAGGGTCACGAGACAATCTTCTTTCGAGCGACAAAAACCGTCGTTTAGCAACCTCAAAGGAGTTGGATCTGATTTAAACGGCAGCCTTACTTCAAACCGACCTGATGGCAATACCTGAGTCGTCTTCCGAAAGTGATTTTCACATAACGTGTGCTCAGGCGAAATAATTTTCTTTGGAGATGGCATTTCTTCCAGTGACCAGAATTTTTGCAAGGTCCTATCAATGGAAACTAACAGCTCTTCACAGCAACTCAAACTGTTTGCCGTTTGGGGGGCAGAACTTTTGGAAACATATTTTCCCGAAACAACCCAGCCAAGAAGGGTCTTCTGAAGAGTTGGATAGTCAGGACCTTGCTTGATTTGACCAACAGCTAATAACTCAAAGAATGATTCAGCTCCAATCAGCATGTCTATTCTTTGTGGCTTGTAGAAATAGGGGTCTGCCAGTGGTAGGTTCTCTGGGATTTTCCAATCAGTTACATTAACTGACTGGTCAGGATGATAACCTGAAATTGATTTCAGGATCCAAAAATCAAAGGAGAACTCACTACCATTTATGCGCGACTTCACCACAGTGTGTATTTTATTCTTTACTTGAGAATTGGATTCACCAATACCAAGCAAGGTAATACACGACTCCTCTCTACGGATCTGTAAGCGGTGGGCGAGGTCTTCCGTGATGAAGTTTGTTTGGGATCCAGAGTCAAGGAGAGCTCTGGCCAAAATGTGTTCACCATTTTTTGCTCTGACACTTACGATCGACGTAACCAAAATCACCCTGTCCAACGAAGTCGCATGCAGAGCATGAGAGGTGGAAGGGTGGTCCTGATTTAAAGGAGGAGACGAACTCTCTGGGGGTGGCGGCAACGCGAGACTATTATCAGTCACTGTGTATCGATGCAACAATGTGTGATGTGAGCGGCCACAAACTCGACATTTGGCGACCTTGCATCTTACAACAGTGTGACCCTTTTGCAGACAATTTATACATAAGGACGCAGACTTTGTGAACTCGAACCTTTGCATAACCGAGAGACGTGAAAATGGCGTGCAGTTAGCCACTACATGGTCTCCCGAATTGCAATAGCTGCATGTTCGCTGAGCTCTACTGTTGGGGGGAATGGAAGAACAAGCAAATGAACTGCGATTGTGCGACTTGCTTGGCATGACTTTTTCTTGCCTTGGCTTTGTCGACTCTTCCGCAGACAAATGCTGGTATCGACGATTTAAAACTTTTTCAAAGTCGGACCAAAGCGGCAACTTTTCGAAGTCAAGCTGTTCTTCCCACTTCTGTCTAGTCACTGGGTCGACTCTGTTCAAAACGAGATGAATGAGCATTGCATTCGAAATCTTCGTATCGTCTCCTATCGATATTAATGAACCATAGATCGATGACACTGTATCGATGAGGCTTCTTAGGGACGATGCGGACTGTTGCGAGATTTTTGGCAGATTAAACAGTGCGGAGATTTGGTTCGAGAATATTAGACATTCGTTGTCATATACTCGCTTTAGGCTGTCCATGGCCTTTGCATAATTGGCCTCGGTGACTTGGAACGCCTTTATTGTTCCTAATGCTTCATTAGAGAGGCACGAAATTAAATGATTAAATTTTTCGATCACCGGTATACTCTCATCATTATGAACAAGAGTCTCAAAAAGGCTAATAAAATTTTTAAACTCCGAATATTTACCACTAAATTTTGGTAGTGCCAATTTCGGAAGTCGAGCACGAGTTGGGGCTGTAGAAGCTGATACCGAGGGCGACGGATCGCTTGTTAGCTTCAAGGCATCGATAAGCGACATTATCTTTGCCTTGGTTACAATGGCCATTTCTTCCAGCTCGGCTCCAAATTCATCTTTGCTATCAATTTCTTCTATTTGCTCCTGCAATAGGTTGGCCTTGTTAATAGCAGAATTCGGAACATCGAGTCTGCATTGTAGCTCTGTCAATTGCAATGGAATCGACCCACCCTCTAAACGATCCTCTAAGCGGCGAATGCTTTTGACTCGGTTTCTGAGCTTACTTTTTAAGTCATCGAGAACAGACATATTTTCTTGTGCCATTTTACTATTTATAATCTACGCGACGAAAACCAATATTTTTGTAGATAAAGAAATAATAAATGTTCAAACAAGAACGAAAATCGAGAACGACAATAATTGAATGTCGAGGCACGAGGTGTATAGTTGGTTGCAAGTGACAGCCAAAACGATATACCCTCACACTGTAGGGTAGCGCGTAATTTTCCAAGTGAGAGCCGAAAGATATATACCCTAAGAATGTAGGGTAGCGCGTCACTTTCCAACTGAGAGCCAAAACAATATACCCTAAGAATGCAGGGTAGCGCGTCACTTGCGAAGTGACAAGAAAAACAATATACCCTCGAAAAACAGGGTAGCGCGTCACTTGGCGCTCCGTTTTGATCAAGCGCGGCAACGAAATTCTCCCACCAAATACACAGCAAGCAACGGTGGATAAGCGAAAGCGAGAGACGAAAAGAATGCACCGGTGCAGCTGCTTGTATGTATGTATGTATGTATGGAAGTAAGTGTTATACACCGCGGCTTGGGTTAACGAACCAACTTTTTGGCGAATTTCACACTACGAGAGGGGAAAGGGGGGGGCGACAGTGATTGCGGTAAACGATATATATATAATTGTGCGTCCAACTAGCGGTTCAAATAGAGTATGGTATGGTTTTTGTACATATGTGTTATATGGTGTTATATATGTATGTATGTGCACTAATAAATTAAATGCATGCAAATCAAACTCTACTATATCATACGGCTGTGCCAAGAATTGAAAGCGAGGTGCAATTTTTCCAGCACAAGACAATTTATATATGTATTTATGTATGTCTTCGGCTCTAGCTTTCAATTTTTTGCACAAATACCTCAGGCTCTGCGTTCGGATCTTTAAGTCCAGCTGCCACTTTCCTCTTGCAGTCCGTGCAATCACAAGGGGCCATAGGTCTTCTAGGTTGCAGCTACGGGGTCTGTTTGGGAAGCAGCAGGTATGGCGGTGAAACAGCAAGTATAGGCAGGGTAGCAGCAACGGTGAAGCAGCAGGTATGGCGGCAGGGTAGCAGCCACGATCAGCAACAGGCGGTGAGGGTATTGCGCGGCCGACACGATGGATTTGGCAAGTCTTTTGTTATTTGATACACACACGACGCGGGCAACTATACAATACTTTTTATTCTATAATATAGAATTAATTTGTTATATTATTTATAACTAATGTTGGCGTATTTTTGTTACACTGTTTTTACACTGTGTCACTGTCACTTTTCTTTGTTGCCTTTTTATTTATTCTTTACGTCCACCCGGGGGCACCATGAAAATTTAGAATAGTTTTTCTAATAAAACAAAACCGAAATACTTGGGTGGCGTAAAGATTTATTAAAAGCGGGGACGAAATAATTTAGGTGCGCTCGATCGAATTCAATTTCAACGATTATATTCTAAAAATTCATTACACTTCATTCTATGCCTAACTAACCTACGGTGGCAAAGCGGGACGAATTCGCCTTGAGCGAAAGAGCGAGCTTTTATTGCGCTCCCGCCTTGCCCTAACCTACTTACACTAGACTTCAAACCAATTCAAAATAATCTTAACATAAAACATTGACTAAGACGACGACATGACGAAACAGTATCAAAACAATCCAAAAAACAGGAAGTAGCTTCCCCAGAAAAAAAGTTACTATACTGGTGCAACTCCATCAACAACGAGATAGACAGCAAAGCGTTTAGCGATATAACTCTAGATGACGTATGTGTCAACCACAATCGCGACAATAGTAAAAGTATGGCATGAGTGTATTAATCCCGCAGAAGACATCAGAGAAGAATATAACAGGACAAAAACCGAATGTCGGAGGAAATTAAGACACTTCACAAGCCATTTGAACATGAATTCTGAAAATCATAAAGAGACCGAAGTTAAAAGCCAAGTAGAGCTTGAAAAAGTAAAGATACCGCAGTTCGATGGAGACGTAAAAGAATGGACGACATTCCGTGATATGTTCCAAGAGATGATTCATGAGCAAAAGAAAATACACAACACGGAAAAAATGATACGGCTGAGGAACGCATTAACAGGGGAACCAGCTCGTCTAATTCAACACTTGCCAACATCGAGTGTCAACTATGAAGTAGCATGGTCGACGCTCAAGAAGAGGTACAACAATAACAGGATGTTATTTACAGCGGAATGGGACAGACTTCTGGATCAACCAGAAATTAAAAGCGACAATGCGGAAGATGTAAGACAGCTACTTGATACAACTAATGAATGCATAAATGCCATCAAAGCGTTGGGCATAACCATAAGTGAAAATGACCCTTTCATCGGACGAATAATAATCTGGAAGCTTGACAAAGAAGGAATGCGACTCTTTGGGCAGGATAGTAAAAAACCCAGAGAAATTCAGGAGCTATCAGATGTGCTACACTTCTTGGAACAGCACCATCAAACATTAACAGCAGTAGCAGGAATCGGTTACGCTACAAGAGAAAGAAAATTATTTCGAAGACAGGAAACGGCCGCCTACCCCAAAGCCTCAACAAGGGAGAAATATTGCAAGTATTGCAGTCTAGGAGGTCATTGGACATGGTACATATTGAAGGAAAAATCCCAAAAAATGCTACGACAATGACGTCCAAAAGCGCGTCAACAGTAATCCTGGCTACAGCACAAGTAAGAGCAAAGGCTGCTAACGTAGAATATGTGCTATTGAGAGCATTAATCGATCAAGGCTCACAGCTATTCTCGATATCAGAAGAAGCAGCGCAGTTGTTGGGACTTCCTCGTCAAAGAGCTATAACTAAAATACACGGGCTCAGCGAGACGCTAGTTGGCGAATCAAAACACAAAATTAAAATCGAAATAACACCACGATTCCTGAGCAACCATAAAGAAGAAGTAGAAGCTGCCGTTTTGTCGTCATTAACCAGTGCGCAACCAGACAAATCTTTCGAATACGAAATGGAAAACTGGAAAAATGATCATCTGGCTGATCCATTATTCAATAAATCAGATAGAATCGATTTGGTATTAGGACGAGAAGTGTTCGCAAGAATTCTGAAAAACGGAGTAGTGAAAATTGATGGCAGTCTCGGACAGTACACTAAGTTTGGTTGGATCATATCAGGCATAGTAAATGTACCATCATCGAAAACCGTCACGTCAGCAGTAACAAATTTGGAACGATTTTGGGAACTGGAAGAAGTCGAAGAGAAAGACGCCAATACAGAAGAAACCGAAAAATGCATGGAAATATACAGCAGTAATGTCAAGCGCGATGAACATGGACGATTTACAGTGAAAATACCATTCAAAGATGACAAAGAGTTGGGCGATTCACGAAAACTAGCGATGGCCCGGCTATTGTCAATGGAACGCAAGTTTAAGAAACAAGAAGAACTACAGAATGGATACAAAGGTTTTATGAAGGAGTACAATGATCTCGGTCACATGGCTAAAGTTAATGATGGTTCGATGGGGAAGTATTGCCTTGCTCATCAAGCTGTTATTAGAGAGGGAAGTGCCACTACAAAACTGAGAGTGGTCTTCGATGCATCTACGAAATCATCAAACGGTAAAAGTCTAAATGAAATTATGCATACAGGCCCAAGACTACAAAGAGATATTTTCGACATCATCATCAAATGGAGGACATGGAATATTGTCTTAGCTGCCGATGTGGAAAAAATGTACAGGCAGATACGTATTGCCGAAGAAGACAGGCCGTACCATCGCATTCTCTGGAGGGATGACCCAATGAAACTAATAGAAGAATATGAGCTACAACTGGTTACGTATGGAACATCATCGGCACCATTTTTGGCTGTCCGAACATTAATGGAGATAGCCAACACCCTGAACTCCAAACTGCAAGACATCATAAAAAATGACTTTTACATGGATGATTTGATGACGGGAGCAGATACGATCAAGGAAGCGCAAAGTATTTAAACAATGATTGCACCAACGTTCAGATCATTTGGATTGCATCTTCGGAAATGGTTATCGAATAATGAAAAAGTAATGGGAAACATTGACTCATCTTTGAAGAACGAGGTCATAGAAATTAACGACAAAGAAGCAGTTAAAACACTAGGATTACAACATGAGCACTGCCGAGACTTGTACAAAACGGTCCGTTCTCTCTCAAGTAGCGCGGATTTTTGATCCAATTGGATGGTTGTCCCCAGTTACAGTCATCGCAAAACTCTATGTGCAGAATCTTTGGCTATTAAAAGTGACATGGGACGAAGAATTATCCAAAGAACTCACAGACGAATGGAAAAAATTCACAGCGAGCATGGATATGTTAAAGGATCTTTGTATTCCCTGATGGTTGGGCACTCATCTCCACTGTCAGGCGGAAATGCATGGATTTGGCGATGCATCGGAGAAAGCATACGGAGCAGTAATTTACATAAAAACAGCCTACACTATAAAATTGCTAACAGCGAAAACAAAAGTAAAGCCTATAAAAAATCGGAACACACTACCCAAGCTGGAATAATGTGCCGCTCATTTGCTAGCTAAGCTCATGAACCGTGCAGCAGGATCAATACCACAAGCTAATGCAATGTATGCTTGGAGCGACTCAACAATTACTTTAGCATGGATTCGCGAAAGTAAAAACAAAGACAAGTTCATAAGGAAACGAGTGGACGAAATAAAAAGCAACGTGCCACAAGCAATATGGCATCATGTTAGCACAAAGGACAAGCCCGCTGACAGTGCATCACGAGGAATCTCTCAAACCAAATTACAAGATCTACGTATTTGGTGGGACGGCCCAAGTTGGCTGCACTTATCACAAGACCAATGGCCAAAAACGTCAAACGAACATACGGAGCATAAATTTACATTTGTAAATTTAACGAGAAAGAACGTGTGAGTCACTTCTGGGGACGCGACTCTACTTATACCCGTACTCAGTCAGTATATACATTTTTGAGCATATGATTTTTTTAGAATTTTGGAATAAAAAAAAAAATTTTACATTTTACATTTTTTTGCTACATCTGTTATCTACATATACATATACAATGTATATTCTACATCTAACATGTAGATTGTACATGTACCATTTATGTTCTACATCTCCTTCGCTAGGGGTTGCTCGCGCACTGAACGCGGCAGAGTGTGCGAGCTTGGGTGATCATATTATGTTTCACTCAAGTTGTGTCTGGGACTTTGTTTACGTAACTGCAAGAAAGTGTTACAGTGTATATTCTTTAAGTACCGTTGGTACAGTGGGTACTAACTATATGCGTATACTACATCTCCCTCCTTTTAAGAAATAACGTAATATAATGAAGTTATTTCAAACAATATTTTCATCCTTATGGATTAAGGTATATGTTAATATAATCTATATGAATTTGTTATACCCGTACTCAAAAAAGAGTTAAGGGGTATATTAGATTTGTGGTAAAAGTGGATGTGTGTAACGCAGAGAAGGAAACGTTACCGACCCCATAAAGTATATATATTCTTGATCAGCATCAATAGCCGAGTCGATATAGCCATGTCTGTCTGCCCGTCTGTCTGTCTGTCTGCCTGGCCGTCTTGTTGAGGGCCTAGATCTCAGAGACTATAAGAACAGTATCGTAGAGAATGCCCATATCTTCCAGATTGTCGCATCTGGATCAGATCAGATCATAATTATAATAATAATAATAATAATGTTACTTACCATGTTACTCCTTTCCTTCTATTAATGAACCGACGAATATATGCAATTTTGCCTACCACTTTCATATACGATGACGAGGATGGGATTGTGTTCGGCACGAGACTATTGTTTTCAGACAGGACTTGAAAATGTCTGCCTGTGGATTCCAAATCAGACCAAGAGTTTTGCAATCGTGCTAATCTCCACTCGAAATAACCAGATTCTCTTTCTTATTGTCACCTATTTGACAATTAGCAGTCCACTTAGTCAGCAGAAATCCGAATGGATCTAGGATTTCAAGTAGCTGTTGACGTAATATCCGTAGTTCGGATTTCGTATCTGCGCCTGTAAGAAGATCGCCAACATAGAAATCTGAAGCAAGAGACTTTGAGTCAATTGTATGCGAATTTAAATCAGTGCCGCTCAGATACTTCAAGCACCTGACAGCAAGAAATTGTGCCATAAGTTACCGTATTGTCCATTGCATGCGATGATCCTATTGGGCTTTGAGGTGGCTCAGAGGGGGCCTAGCTGAGGCCACCGGACGGGTCGCGGGTTGCGGAACGGCCTACCCCTGGGGGTAGGTCAACTGTGAATAAGCGGGCAACCCAAAGAGAAGCAACTAAGTTGGCTCTGAAGGGGAGTACCGAAATAAGAACAAAAATGAGAAAGGCAGCGGCCCAAAGGCCTGGCCCGATCCACTCAGAGGCAGGAAATACCTGCACGGTGGAAGACGCGGGTATGAACCCGGGTGGGTCCCATCCCAAATCTGGCATGGGTGGAAAGTCAACACCCAAAACTGATACCATGGAAGGGCAGCTAAGCAATATTGCGGCTGCCCAACCTTCCGGTGAAGCTGCGGGTGATGGCTTGCCATCAACCAGTGTCCAAGCCAAAAAATTTAGTTATGCCGAAAAGAGTAGTGTTGGGCACATAATCCGTCGGCAGAACGCCAGCACAGAAGTCAGTCCAACATCGAACTGGTTGAAAAAGGTGGAATGGGCCTCGGCAGTGCTGCCCAACTTCAGTGTGGAGCCACAGAAGGTGGCTGCACATCCAAAAGGCAGCGCTCGCAAGAGACGCCCGGACCTGCCGCGAAGCGCTCCAGAGTGCTACCAAACGTATCCTTCGCGCAGATTGAAGAGAAGAGGACGCTGATAGACGTTCTCGACAACGGCAGCGCGGAGGGGAAAATACCCAGAAGCCAATGGACGTGGGTGGAAGCGGCACTGGCCGACCACTGCTTCGAGCTTCTCGAGAAGGATCCCGGGCCACCTCCAGTCTGCAAAGACATGGGATGGTTCCAGGGAAGCATCAAAGTGATAGACTGCGAAGATGAGCGCTCCGTGAAGCTATACAAAGCTGCGGTGGCGCAAATCGGTGAGGTCTATGCCGGGGCAAAGCTCGTCGCTGTGGACTGGAGCGAGGTGCCCAGTAGGCCAAGGGACCGTATATGGGTACCGGCCACTTTCAAGGAGCCCGAGCGGATCCTCACGATGTTGCAGAGATGCAACCCCACACTGCCAACCTCAGATTGGAGGGTGGTCAAAGTGGAGGCATCAAAGCGCCCCACAAATCAGGCAGTGGTAGTCCTAAATAAGGAATCGCTAGCCCCGATCGAGGCAGCCAGGGGAGAGCTCAACTTTGGGTTCAGCTCGGTGACCATGATGGTCTACAAGTCGGATGCAGCGGCCGAGGCGCGTCCTGTCAACAACCCAGCTGAGCAGGACGTTGCCTCGGAGATCGAGGCACCCGACGTAAGCCTGGAGCCGGCCCTGGAAAGCTACTCCTCGGAGACGGAGCTGATGCTCGATTTTGAGGCGTTGTGTTGTATCCGACTTGTAGACCTTCATGGTCACCGAGCTGAACCCGAGGTTGAGCTCTCCCTTGGCTGCCTCGATTGGGGCTAGTGACTCCTTATTTAGGACTATCACTGCCTGGTTAGTGGGGCCTTTTGATGCCTCAACTTTGACCACCTTCCAGTCTGAGGTTGGGTTGCATCTCTGCAACATCCTGAGGATCCTCTCGGGCTCCTTAAAAGTGGGAGGCACCCATATACGAGCCCTTGGACTACTGGGCACCTCGCTTCAGTCAACAGCGACGAGCTCTTCCCCAGCGTAGACTGCTCCGATTTGCGCCACCGCAGCTTTGTATAGCTTCACGGAGCGCTCATCTTCGCAGTCTATCACTTTGATGCTTCCCTGGAACCATCCCATGTCTTTGCAGACTGGAGGTGGCCCGGGATCCTTCTCGAGAAGCTCGAAGCAGTGGTCGGCCAGTGCCGCTTCCACCCACGTCCATTGGCTTCTGGGTATTTTCCCCTCCGCGCTGCCGTTGTCGAGAACGTCTATCAGCGTCCTCTTCTCTTCAATCTGCGCGAAGGATACGTTTGGTAGCACTCTGGAGCGCTTCGCGGCAGGTCCGGGCGTCTCTTGCGAGCGCTGCCTTTTGGATGTGCAGCCACCTTCTGTGGCTCCACACTGAAGTTGGGCAGCACTGCCGAGGCCCATTCCACCTTTTTCAACCAGTTCGATGTTGGACTGACTTCTGTGCTGGCGTTCTGCCGACGGATTATGTGCCCAACACTACTCTTTTCGGCATAACTAAATTTTTTGGCTTGGACACTGGTTGATGGCAAGCCATCACCCGCAGCTTCACCGGAAGGTTGGGCAGCCGCAATATTGCTTAGCTGCCCTTCCATGGTATCAGTTTTGGGTGTTGACTTTCCACCCATGCCAGATTTGGGATGGGACCCACCCGGGTTCATACCCGCGTCTTCCACCGTGCAGGTATTTCCTGCCTCTGAGTGGATCGGGCCAGGCCTTTGGGCCGCTGCCTTTCTCATTTTTGTTCTTATTTGTGTTTTCGTATTTTTTCATATAATTCCTTCGAGCTGCAGAGAAGGGGAACGGTCCACCCCGGCAAAACTCCACTTTATCCGGGTAAGGCATATTTAGAACAGGGGCTGCCAAGTCCCTGAGCTCTCCGTTCGCGACTGGGCTTGTTTTTATACCGGGCCCCCAGCCAGGCTGACTCTTAGCACGGGTCGAATGACACCTTAGTCCGGCCCGGTGTGAGGTGAGTGTTGGGGTTGGGATGTGGGTAGGTATGTGTAGGGATGGGAGTGTGTGAGCTACTTAATGAGAGGCGGCACCACAAGCGAATCGTCATTGGTGGTAGTTCGCGAACACCCACTGGCTGTCCGGGACTGCTTATTTCGGTACTCCCCTTCAGAGCCAACTTAGTTGCTTCTCTTTGGGTTGCCCGCCTATTCACAGTTGACCTACCCCCAGGGGTAGGCCGTTCCGCAACCCGCGACCCGTCCGGTGGCCTCAGCTAGGCCCCCTCTGAGCCACCTCAAAGCCCAATAGGATCATCGCATGCAATGGACAATACGGTAACTTATGGCACAATTTCTTGCTGTCAGGTGCTTGAAGTATCTGAGCGGCACTGATTTAAATTCGCATACAATTGACTCAAAGTCTCTTGCTTCAGATTTCTATGTTGGCGATCTTCTTACAGGCGCAGATACGAAATCCGAACTACGGATATTACGTCAACAGCTACTTGAAATCCTAGATCCATTCGGATTTCTGCTGACTAAGTGGACTGCTAATTGTCAAATAGGTGACAATAAGAAAGAGAATCTGGTTATTTCGAGTGGAGATTAGCACGATTGCAAAACTCTTGGTCTGATTTGGAATCCACAGGCAGACATTTTCAAGTCCTGTCTGAAAACAATAGTCTCGTGCCGAACACAATCCCATCCTCGTCATCGTATATGAAAGTGGTAGGCAAAATTGCATATATTCGTCGGTTCATTAATAGAAGGAAAGGAGTAACATGGTAAGTAACATTATTATTATTATTATTATAATTATGATCTGATCTGATCCAGATGCGACAATCTGGAAGATATGGGCATTCTCTACGATACTGTTCTTATAGTCTCTGAGATCTAGGCCCTCAACAAGACGGCCAGGCAGACAGACAGACAGACGGGCAGACAGACATGGCTATATCGACTCGGCTATTGATGCTGATCAAGAATATATATACTTTATGGGGTCGGTAACGTTTCCTTCTCTGCGTTACACACATCCACTTTTACCACAAATCTAATATACCCCTTAACTCTTTTTTGAGTACGGGTATAACAAATTCATATAGATTATATTAACATATACCTTAATCCATAAGGATGAAAATATTGTTTGAAATAACTTCATTATATTACGTTATTTCTTAAAAGGAGGGAGATGTAGTATACGCATATAGTTAGTACCCACTGTACCAACGGTACTTAAAGAATATACACTGTAACACTTTCTTGCAGTTACGTAAACAAAGTCCCAGACACAACTTGAGTGAAACATAATATGATCACCCAAGCTCGCACACTCTGCCGCGTTCAGTGCGCGAGCAACCCCTAGCGAAGGAGATGTAGAACATAAATGGTACATGTACATGTTAGATGTAGAATATACATTGTATATGTATATGTAGATAACAGATGTAGCAAAAAAATGTAAAATGTAAAATTTTTTTTTTTATTCCAAAATTCTAAAAAAATCATATGCTCAAAAATGTATATACTGACTGAGTACGGGTATAAGTAGAGTCGCGTCCCCAGAAGTGACTCACACGTTCTTTCTCGTTAAATTTACAAATGTAAATTTATGCTCCGTATGTTCGTTTGACGTTTTTGGCCATTGGTCTTGTGATAAGTGCAGCCAACTTGGGCCGTCCCACCAAATACGTAGATCTTGTAATTTGGTTTGAGAGATTCCTCGTGATGCACTGTCAGCGGGCTTGTCCTTTGTGCTAACTTGATGCCATATTGCTTGTGGCACGTTGCTTTTTATTTCGTCCACTCGTTTCCTTATGAACCTGTCTTTGTTTTTACTTTCGCGAATCCATGCTAAAGTAATTGTTGAGTCGCTCCAGGCATACATTGCATTAGCTTGTGGTATTGATCCTGCTGCACGGTTCATGAGCTTAGCTAGCAAATGAGCGGCACATTATTCCAGCTTGGGTAGTGTGTTCCGATTTTTTATAGGCTTTACTTTTGTTTTCGCTGTTAGCAATTTTATAGTTGTAGGGAGCACGAGAATCACTAAAAGGCTCACAATTTAAGTAGTTTAATCTTTTTTTATTTTTGCTTGGTCGGTATTCAGCCGCTCGTATTCCAAACCAAAAGTGCCGGCTTCGATCACGATCCCCGCTTCCTTCCCTATCGATATTATCTCTACGATCTATTCTAATATATTCTACTCGCAACTCCGCTGCATGTATCGAGTTGGTGAACGATACCTACGCGCGCTCCTTAATATTTAAATGGTGTCTCTCTAAGTATTTACAGTACTCTACTTATATTACTACAATTCGGCCATCCTGACCGGAGTGCTCCTGAACTCCTTACAGTTGCCTTGGCTTCTTGTTGGCCTTATTTTTAACAGGTGGTTTCATTCTTATTTTACTATCCTTAATCTATATATTACAATCATTTTGTCTGTCATTTTTCCCTGTGACATTTGCCTCGTTTCCTTTTCCCAGCCATGGCTTCATATTCGCTACCGCCCACACTCCTTTGTACGGGATCCTAGACTGCTGAAATCCTTCTACATCTTCCAATACGTATCTATCGTTTCTTAACACTTTAGCTATCCTATACGGCCCTTTGAACTTCGGAATAAGTTTTTTAGATACCCCTATATGGGTATCGAAGTTTTTCACCATGACTAGATCGTTGTCTTTGTATACATGTGGCTTTTTCCGTCTTGCGTCTGCTGCCTGTTTGTTGTAGTCCTGTACCTTTTCCTGATGAGCGTTTGCTTCTGATCTAATTTTTTCTAAATCCCTGGTCACTCGTTGCTCGGTTAGCTCTTTTAAACAATCACCTAGTAGATCTGACACTTCGCCTCTCTGCCTGACCCCGAATAACATACGACTCGGGTGTTCATTAACTGTCCTTTGAATTGTGTTGTTCATTGCGTGTTCAACTGTTTGTACCACTGTATCCCAGTGTAAACCTTTCTCCGGGTCGACGAGCTTTGCGATCATTGGTCCTAAGCTTCTGTTAACTCTCTCTACCTGGCCGTTGGCTTGTGGCGAACCTGTAGCTATCTTTATGTGCTTAACGTCGTTCTGCTCTAAAAAATCCCCGAACTCTTTTGACGTGAAACAGCTTCCTCTGTCTGATACGATGCATCTCGGTCTGCTGTAAGCTCGAAAATAATCGTTCATTGCCTTAACTGCTTCCCTTGAGTTAGTGGTTTTTGTTGTGTAAAGCCTTACAAACTTGGTGAACGCGTCTATAACTACTAATATATGCTTGTTCGCTCTACTTTTGTCAACTGGTCCAAAATGGTCGATATGTACCACATCGAATGGAACCGATCCTTTTGGTACCTTGTGCAAAAACCCTTCCTCCTTTCCGTGCTTCGCCGAATACGCTAAGCATTTGAGACAGTTCTCTATGTGCTTTTTGGTTTTTTCCCTAACGCTTGGGAACCAGTAACTCTTCGATATCGCATCGGTCATTTTGTCTATTCCAATGTGTCCTAACTCATCGTGGTATTTATAGAGTACATGGCTTTCCATCTCCTCGGGTACGCAGAACAGAAGGGTATCGTTATCATTCTTTCTATATATCACTCCGTTTCTCATCTCGTACTGTTTGTGCTCGGACTCCTGCAATATCTCTTTTAACTTTAACAGTTTGTCGTCTCTGTTCTGGCATATTATTAGGTTTTCTTCAAAAGTGTTCGTGTCTATCGTCAGTATCTGTGTAACTCTGCTAAGAGCGTCCACGTGTTGCATTCTGCTCCCGGCCCTGTGCTCTAACTTGTAGTCATAATTCTGTAACTCTAAAGCCCAGCGGGCGATGCGTGGATTCAGTTCTTTCTTGTTCAGTGTCATGGTTAGTGCATTGCAGTCTGTCACTATCTTAAATGGTATGCCTTGAACATATATTCTGAACCGTTGAAGGGAGTAAATTATCGCTAGAGTCTCTAGTTCGAAGCTGTGATATTTTGCTTCGGTGACTGTCGTCCTTTTGGAAAAATAAAACACTGGGTGCATCTTGCCATCGCTTTTCTTCTGCATTAGTATCGCTCCGAACCCTAACGCGCTCGCGTCGCAATGTAACTCTGTTGGATCTAGGGGATTATAAAGTGCCAATATTGGCGCTTCCAACAAGTTATTCTTTAGCTGCTCGAAACACTCTAATTCTGTGGCTCCGAACTCAAACTTTCTGTCTTTTTTGACGAGATCATAAAGAGGCTTGGCTTTCGTCGAAAAATCCTTCACAAAACGCCTGAAGTAAGAACATAGCCCTAAAAAACTTTGTACTTCGTTCGTTTTCATTGGAACTGGGAACTCTTTCACTGCCTGTAATCCTCTGGAGTCCGGTTTAATCCCGTTACCAGAAATAGAATAACCCAGGTACTTGACTTCTGACTGCAAAAATTCGCATTTATCTAACCTCAGCTCGAGTTTGTTTGCTATCAACCGTTTCATCACTTCCTGTAGAATTTCCATGTGACTGTCACTATCTTTTGTCGCTATCATTATGTCATCCATGTATATTATCACTTTGTCTTCTTTTACCATGTCAGCGAAAATCTTGTTAGTGAACCTTTGAAAAACCGCGGACGCATTGCGCAGTCCAAATGGCATTCTTAACCACTCGTATTGTCCCATCGGCGTCGTGAAAGAGGTATATTTGACTGAGTCGTTGTGCATGAAAACGTGGAAATACCCGTTTTTCAAGTCTAATTTAGTGAACAGTCTTTTTTCTGCCAGTTTGTCCAACAGGTCGTCTATCAATGGAGTCGGGTAGTTGTCTTTTATCATTCCCTTATTGAGCGTGCGATAATCGACGCATAACCTTAACTCTCCTGATTTCTTTTTTATTAGTACTATGGGCGAGACATATTCCGACTCGCTGGCTCTGATGTAGCCTTTCTCTGTGTACTCGTCTAACATCTTTTGAACTTGCGCCTTTTCGCTATACGACAGCCTTCTGGGGGGACAATGGAACGGTTTTTCGTGTTCGAAACTTAATTTCATCTCCCACTTTGTTTCCGGTAAATCTGGTCTGATTGCGTCCACATAGTCCGTTCTGAACAGTTTCATAAGCCTTTCTACTAGTTCCTGGTTACAGTCTGTACCTACTTTCAGGTCACACTCGTGCTTTACGGCGGGATATTCGTGCGGCAGATCGCAAAAGTTGACCCGGATGTTCTCGCATGTATCAATGTCTTTCAACCGCCCCCCTGCTGCACCATCTTTCCCTCCGAAACACTTGTTTCCTCCTTCCCCTTCATTTTCTCCTACGTACTCGTCTTCTGCTTTACCTTCTTCTTCTCCTTTACACTCGTTCTCTACTTCACACTCACTTTCTTCTAACCACTCACTATGTATTACACACTCTTCTTCTAAACGCTCGTTTTCTCTTTCACACTCATTTTTCTCTTCGCACTCGTCTTCCTCTAAACACTCATTTTCTCTTTCACACTCATTTTCTCTTTCCCAATCATTTTCTATGTCGCACTCATTTTCTATTTCACACTCATTCTTCCCTAACCACTCATTTCTCTCTTCTTCTTCGTCTTCCGTTTCACACTCCTCTTCTTCGTAATCGTCATTTTCAGCTTTGCCAACGTTCTCTTCCCCACTCTCATTTTCCTTGCAAATGTCACTTACAATCTTAAATTTACATAATCTCATAAAATCTCTACCTAATACAGCCTCATGGCCCATCGACTCGTTTGCCACTACTAATAGTTCAAAGTTAATTTGTTCTTCATTAAAAATTACAAAACCGGAAACTTGTCCGAAAACACGAAGTCTACTGTTGTTAAGACCAACGTATGTGTGGCTCGTATTTTTATTAATAACAAATGTAGGCTTCTTCGTTTCATTGCCATACTGTGAATTACATGAACTTAACTCGCCTTCTCGGCCTTCTGTCGCATTAATTTTAGTTTCTTGGTTGTGATATGAACTTAAATCTACTTGATTAATATTGTGTCCATTTGAGAGGCACGAGATCTTTACAAAACTTATTGGGCTCCCTGAGTCGATGAGGCAGTCTAAGAAAAAACATTTATTACTAAAATTCTTAATGAATATGTTAAATTTACGGATGTATTCGTTCTGTACCTTATCTTTCCGTTCACCGCAATGTGCTATCTGGTGGTTCATGCTGCCGCATCCGTAGCATGCTCCTCTTTCACGCTTGGGCTTGCGACAATCCACTGCCATGTGGCCCAACGAGTTGCAGTTATAGCAGCGGACCAGTGACGAAGACTCTCCCGAGATGCTCCTTGCTCCTGGTGGCGTGTACTTCTTCGGCAGCATGACTTTCTCGAAAGCCCTCAGCAGCTGATACGGCGCGACGAAACACTGCATATGGGCCTGACGGCGCAGTGTCTCATCTGGGATACCCTCGACGATGCCGTCGATTAACTCTTCGGCGTCGATGGCTATGCGAGACGCTAGCATCATTTTGTCGTTGAAGTAGCCGACGAACTCCTCGTCGCGCATCCACGACCGTGACTCAAACTTGCGGCGGAGTGATAGCTTGCTTTCCTTGAGTTGAAATGTATTCTCCATTATGTTTAATAGTTGATCAATTGGCATGGACATGTGCTGTACCTCAGAATGCAGCCACATTAGGGCATTGTCTTTCAGCTTTGACATCAGCAGCATCAGTAGCTGCTCATACGACAGTTTGTTTATCTTTGCCGTCGCTCTGAATTGCGCGATCCAAGCAGTGACGTCACTATTGTTGCCAGAGGTGTTGCCGTGGTAGTTTGGCAACATGTCTTTCGCAACATTGAGTCGCGAGAGGCTAGACTCAATATTGACAGACGTGCCTGCACACAGCGGAATATTCTCGCTCTCTCCTCCCTTTTGCAGCTTTAGCAACTCAATTCGTAACTTCAAGGCCTCGATTTCGTTTGCTAGATCCGTTGCTTTTCGTTGCTCCTTTTGTGCTTCTGGTTCGTTGTTGTAGCTGTCGTTTGTCGGCGATACGATGGCCGACGTCGCATTATCGGTCTCTCCTTTTTTCTCACCGTTAGAATGCTGACTGGCGTCGTGGTTTTTTGTCGAATCTGGATTGTTCTGGAACACCTCGTTTTCCGACTCGCTCTCGCACATGTCTGCTGCTGGCGGCCCCTGTCCGCGTGCTTCCAGTGGGACTTCATTTAAACGGGCTGCCATGGCGGCTTTGGTCCCGTTCTTTGGCAAGTTAAGGGACTCAAGCCACTCCCGCAGTTGTGCCGCTGAGTATTGCTCTGCTCCAACCAAATCCGACATTTTCACTTGGAATTTTTAGTTTTGTTTTAATTGCAGCCGGCGTCGATTAAGGGTTGAAGAAAAAAAAAATGTGTAATTTGCTTGTGGCGACTATGGTTCTGATCCCACTTCTGAATTTGTAGGGAGCACGAGAATCACTAAAAGGCGCACAATTTAAGTAGTTTTATCTTTTTTATTCCGCTTGGTCAGTATTCAGCCGCTCGTATTCCAACCAAAAAAAATGCCGCTTCGATCACGATCCCCGCTTCGTTCTCTATCGATATTATCTCTACGATCTATTCTAATATATTCTACTCGCAACTCCGCTGCATGTATCGAGTTGGTGAACGATACCTACGCGCGCTC